>NW_028261390.1:3931787-4066787 GCF_051295495.1 Thamnophis sirtalis
CCTTTTTATCTTACGTCCTTTGTTTGGAACTGATAATGTACTGAACACTGAACATGCACGTCTAAGTATTGGTTAGGTCTCGCATTGATTAAAGAGAACAGTGGATGAGTGTAAATTAATGCATGGATTGGGGAGATGCTTTTGAAATATATTTTGAAATCAGTGGAGGTGGGGGGGGAGCTTACATTTAAGAAAGTAAAATAAAAGGGTCTGGTTATCATTTTGGACTGGAGGCTAAAACATACAAAGAATAGTGGCAGGAATTGGATATGTCTATGTAGAAAGTTACCACCCACCCCTCTCCTGGGAGAATGAAATATTTTGAGAAATATTAAAAAGGCAGAATATTATACTTCCCTGGATGAGAAATGGAGAAATGTGCTCCTGGAAATCAGCCCCCACCTTTCTTAATAGCCCTCAGCAGATGTCAGCACTTAAGAGATAAAAAGGATAGATAGCTCTATCCACAAGCAACGTCCCTGCAGCAAGGTCTGAACAGAGGTAGGATTAGCCCTCAGCCACAATAGGAATTGCCCAACGAGCCCCTTCATGGCATCAGCCGTCCAAACTTCAACTAAACGTAGCTCAGACAACCTACAGAGCCAGCTATGACCCCTACAACAGGCCAATAGAATGCATGTTCCGGAACAGGAACAGGAAGTTCAAGTGCAAAGCTCAAGAAAAGGTATAAATACCCCCTACTTTCAACTCCATGTGGTCAGCTGCATCAGGACCACAAATATGTCAGAGTTTGTTGCAGAAAAATCAAATCCAGAAAGAATACACAGCAGTAATGGTATCCTCTTATCTTTACTACCGGTTTGGTAGTGGGAGCATGCACAGAAGGTCTGTGATGATGTCTGGATGGGTGGGTGGAGCCTCACACCCGCCGCCACTACCAGTTCGCCCAAACTGGTGCGAACCTGCACAATACCATCTCTAACACAGAGATAACTGATTCAGCTGGATTCATTAACTCCTTTATATACATAAGAATAAATGAATAAATGTACAATACCAACAGGTGGTTCTTCCAAGTAAACACAAGGCAGGAGAGTTACAAGCAAACACAAGCAATTCGTTTCGTTTCAGCAGACAAGTCCAGACAGAGTGCTAGTTTACTTCTCAGAGCAGCAGACTGCTTAAGTTTCTGTTTCAATCCTCTGCACAGAATCAGATCTGTTTAAGCTCCCATTGGCTGCCTTAGTTGATAGCAGTCTCCCAACATCTCAGAGGCTGCCACAAAGAAGAGGGGGTCAACCTGTTCTCCAAAGCATCTGAAGGCAGGACAAGAAGCAACATATGGAAACTAAACAAGGAGCGAAGCAACCTAGAAATAAGAAGAAATTTCATGGCAGTGAGAACAATTAATCAGTGGAACGGCTTGCCACTAGAAGTTGTGAGTGGTTTAAGAAGAGATTGGACAGTGAAGGGCCTCTTGCTCAAGCAGGGGGTTCAGCTAGAAGACCTCCAAGGTCCCTTCCAACTCTGTTGTTCTATTTTTCTACTGAAAACAAGGAAAACTTTACTTTGAAACTTGAACATTTCCCCACCCTATTATATTTGCTCTGCAAAGCTACCTGCTCTGCAACCTGTAATCCAAGCTCTCCTCAATGCTTGCTGTGTAATTATGGCTTCTCTTTTTGCGTAAGTCCACAATATTAAGAATTCTGGGGCGAGAGGCTCAGAACAAAGTGATGGGGAGGGAGGCATTTACCAAAAAAGATGTGTGGGTGTTATTGTCATTTATTCTCCTCCCAGAAGATGTCGTAGGTTGTGTTAGAGACGTAATACCGCATCACAGTCTCGTGGGAAGGTCCTTGTTATTCCAGTGAGCACAAAATTATGTCTTCTCAATCTTCTTGTTATTAGATAAAAGCTCGGGTCTTCTTCAAGCTGAATTTAACTCCTGATCATGGCGTGGCACGACAAAACCGCGGTCCACTAAAGCACGCCTGATTAAAGCGCGTCGCTGACGTCATCAGCAGCGCGACAACAACGACCGCGGAGAAAAAAGGGCACTTTAAAAAGCGCTTTTAAAGCAAGCCGATTCCCGTAAAGGTAAGGGCTAGGTTTAGGGTTAGGGTTAGGTTAAGGGTTAGGGTTAGGTTTAGGGTTACGTTAAGCGTTAGGGTTAGGTTTAGGGTTAGGTTTAGGGTTAGGTTTAGGGTTACGTTAAGCGTTAGGGTTAGGTTTAGGGTTAGGTTTAGGGTTAGGTTTAGGGTTAGCGTTAGGTTTAGCGTTAGGTTAAGGGTTAGGTTTAGGGTTAGGTTTAGGGTTAGGTTTGGGGGGGTTAGGTTTAGGTTTACGCGTTAATTTTAGCTTTACTGCTCACAGCGTGCTTTTTTCGTCGCACTGTGATGACGTCAGGTACGCGGTTTCGTCGAGCGCGCTTTAGTCGACCGCGGTTTTGTGGTGGAACCAATCATGGAGCATCCTAAAGTTGTTTGCTACTTATTTTTTCTGTGAGAATTTAGGACATTTGTACAGTTGATCCTTCAGACCAGGGTTTCCTTGAGACCTTCTTTTCAGATCAACCCAGCCACCATGAGCTGAAGAAGCTTCTTCAATGAGAAGCGAAACATCTTAAGAAAAACCAGAAAGTCCAGTTCTTGATTAAAAGGCACCTTTTTCAACTCACTACTGGTTATAGGCATAAATGTGGACAGACATCTTGATGATGATTATGTTACTGTTCTGACCTAGGCTTCCCAAGATCACGAAGCAGACTCTTCGTCCCCCCAAAAACCTCTTTTATTTAGGTTAATGGAAACTCCTCTCCAGTAAAGTCCCAGCTAACAGTCTTTCAAGAGATTCCACAACTACAGACATTTATGAGGCTTGGAGAGCTGCCAGGCCGATATATTCCAAACGCCACTCTGTAGCAGGCAAGAAATCAGGAACAGATCTTCACCCAAATGAATTGAACTCATTGTCTCCTGCAAGCTCCACTCCCCTTTCACTCCTCTTTTATTCCCTATGGGAAGGTCCACCTGTGCCTTTACTCCCGAGTCGGCCCTTGTTTTTATGACGGTTGAAGTGTTATAAAAACGGGGTCATTTGATCCACTTTTGCGACCTTCTGACCAGCAAAGTCAACAGAGAAGCCAGTTTTACTTAACAATGGTGTAAACTAACTAACTTAACAACTGCAGGAATTCATTTAACAACTGTAGCAAGAAAGGTCCAGAATGGGGTAACATTCACTGAACAACTGTTTCGCTTAGCAACAAACCTTTGGCTTCCGTTATGGTTGTGAGTGGAGGAGTACCTCATTTTCCAACGATTTCAAAAGACGGGAGCCCAGCTGGAACCAGGGGTGAAATCCAGCAGGTTCTGGCAGATTCTGGAGAACCGGTAGTGGAAATTTTGAGTAGTTCAGAGAACTGGCAAATACCACCTCTGGCTGGCCCCAGAGGGGGTTGGGAATGGGGATTTTGTAGTATCCTTCCCCTGGAGTGGGAAATTGAGATTTTGCAGTATCCTTTCCCTGGAGTGGGGAGGGAATGGAGATTTTGCAGTATCCTTTCCCTGGAGTGGGGAGGGAATGGAGATTTTGCAGTATCCTTCCCCTGGAGTAGGAAATTGAGATTTTGCAGTATCCTTTCCCTGGAGTGGGAAATTGAGATTTTGCAGTATCCTTTCCCTGGAGTGGGAAATTGAGATTTTGCAGTATCCTTTCCCTGGAGTGGGGAGGGAATGGAGATTTTGCAGTATCCTTCCCCTGCCACGCCCACCATGCCGCCCACCATGTCATACCATGCCCACCAAGCCACGCCCACAGACCCAGTAGTAAAAAAAAAAAAATGAATTTCACCGCTGGCTGGAACGTATGGTAAGAACAAGCTAAAAAGCCAACAAACAAACAAAATGGAAAAACTCACTTTGTTCTTCGCCAGCTAGGAAAAACAAATTCCTTTAATTAAAAAAAAGCTTTGAAATTAAAACCCTAAAAAAAAGAAGCGACGGATTGATAAGGGACTACTATTCAGCCACGGTCATTGAGTTCTCACGACTGTAGGGCTGTGGACGTTGGTTCCCAAATAAGCGGATGTGCTTACTCACAGTTTAGAAAGGCGCTGATCCTTACGACGAACATGTTGACAACAGGGATTTCCATTTTATAGATATAACAAAAAAATAAACATTCATTTTTTTGGGGGGGGGAGGAGAAAGAGAGTCAAACCCATCCCGAAGGGAGAACACAAATCAGCCAAGGTTTTAGTGTAGCGAAGCAGATCCGTTACGCTGATAAAATTGCAGTGAACCTTACAAATGGGTCAGCTTAGATGGGTGTGTATTTGCAAACTTCTCTCCCCGGGGCTTGTGACATCTGAGCTGGGGTTTATTTTTTCTAGAAAGTGCTAATGGAACCAGGAAGAATGTGCTTCGTTCTGGTTAATGGCTGGCACAGCTACAAGAAAGGCTTCCCAAAAGGCAATAAATTCAAGCTGGAATTTGCGAAATTCTTTGGCTGTAGAAAGCAAAGAGGATTTTATTCATGAACTGATTTGGGGGGGGATTTATGTTCTATTGTTACTAGTAGCTGGATACCCGTGGTTCGCTACAAAACTGTAAGGAGCCCCAGGCTGCTCCTGAGTGAAGGAGTGGAACTGAGGTAATGGAATGCGAGGCAACTGGCATTTGGAACAGAGTTCTTTTCAGGTGGGGAGGGGGAGTAGAATGTCTAAACTTACGACCATTGTAGCATCCCCATGGTCACATGGTCAAAATTCAGATGTTTGGCAATGGACTCATATTTATGACAGGTTGCAGTGGCGGGTGTGTGTGTGTCATATGATGAACTTTTCTGACCTTCTGACAAGCAATGGGGAAGCCGGATTCACTTTACAACTGGGTTACTAACTGAACACAGGCCAAAGGAAAAGGAGACAGCAAAGGATGAGCTGGTTAGATTGTCCCATCAACGCAGTGAATGTGAATTGGGGTGAACTCTGGGAGACAATGGGGGACGGGGGTGGTGGTGTGTTGTAGACCCTGAGGTCACAAAGAGTTGAACACAACTTAGTAGCTGAACAACAACATAAATAAGTTAGTAACCTTCTCAGCACCAGAACAGTTGTCATTTGGGGTAGCCAGTCTACTCGGTCGAATGGTAGTTGTACCTGAGATCCTCAACGGTTGAAACCTGTTCGTGTTGTTTTTTAGTCTTAGAAAACCTCTGTGGCGACTTCTTCGAAGTGATCCAGTTTGGAGCAGTGGTTAAGGCACTGGGCTAGAAAGCAGGAGATGGTGAGTTCTAGTCCTGCCCTAGGCATGAAACTTAGCTGGGTGATTTGGGGTCAAACACTAGGAGATGATGAGTTCTAGTCTAAGAGCCGAGGTGGCGCAGTGGTTAGGGTGCAGTACTGCAGGCCACTTCAGCTGACTGTTATCTGCAGTTCGGCGGTTCAAATCTCACCGGCTCAAGGTTGACTCAGCCTTCCATCCTTCCGAGGTGGGTGAAATGAGGACCTGGATTGTTGTTGGGGGCAATATGCTGACTCTGTAAACCGCTTAGAGAGGGCTGAAAGCCCTATGAAGCGGTATATAAGTCTAACTGCTAGTCCTGCCTTAGGCATGAAAGCCAGCTGGGTAATTAAAAATTGGTATATATATATGTAGCGACTATTTAGAATATTTTGTTGAAAAATGAAGGAATAAGATCTCTGTTTAAAGGTATGAGGTACAAGGATAACAATGAACATAAGCATACCTGATAGTTGATTGGTGGAATTATGTATAATGGAAAATAGTGATATATAAATATAAATGGTTGGTAAAAAAAAATCTTTTCTTTCACATGGGGATTATATAAAGGTATACTGTTATCAAACAGATAATCAAGAATGTAAGGGAACTATGATTTATTGGGGGAAAAAATAATACTAATCGTAATTGAACATATAGTGTACAGTGAAAGCGAGGCATTTAGTTATACTAGATGAAAAATCTGTGATGGTAAATGTTATTCGAGAATATGGATGTTAAAACACCTATAACCAAACGACATGCTATATATGATGATGCTTTTTTATGTATGTATTGTCTGTGTAATAAAAATAAAAATTTATTTAAAAAGAAAGAAAGAAAGAAAGAAAGAAAGAAAGAAAGAAAGAAAGAAAGAAAGAAAGAAAGAAAGAAAGCAAACAAGCCAGCTGGGTGACTTTGAGCCAATCATCAAGAGACTATGAGTTCTAGTCCCGCCTTAGCCATGAAAGCCAGTGGGTGATTTTGAGCCAATCACCAGGAGACAGTGAGTTCTGTCCCACCTTAGGCATGAAAGCTGGCTGGGTGACTTTGAGCCAATCATCAGGAGATGGTGAGTTCTAGTCCTGCTTTAGTCATGAAAGCCAGCTAGCTGTTGACTTGGGGCCAGTCACTCTCTTTCTCTCTCTCTCAGCACAAGCCACCTCACAGGGTTTTTGTTATTGTGGGGGAAAGTAGGAGGAAGAAGATGTGTTGGATATGTTGACGAGCCGAGGTGGCGCAGTGGTTAAATGCAGCACTGCAGGCCACTTCAGCTGACTGTTATCTGCAGTTCAGCGGTTCTAATCTCACCGGCTCAAGGTTGACTCAGCCTTCCATCCTTCCGAGGTGGGTGAAGTGAGGACCCAGACTGTGGGGGCGATATGCTGACCCTGTAAACCACTTAGAGAGGGCTGAAAGCCCTATGAAGCGGTATACAAGTCTAACTGCTATTGCTATTGACTGCCTTGGGTTCTTTGTTAAAAATAATAAAGGCGGTATACAAATACACAAAATAAACAAACAAAAATAAATCATTCGAAATAATAAGCCAAACTCTTGTTGCACAATGAAAATTCTGCAACAGGCAAGCAGGGTTTGGTTGAGGAGGAAATGGAAAGCTATCCATTATGTTACACCCACCCACCCCCAAGAAGATAGCCCCACAGGTGGAATTTAAGACGTCAAAAGGCTCAAAGGCAAATAACCTTGCATTGTTTTAAATTATTGCAAAGAAAAAGCGAAAGGAATGAAGAAGGGGGGGGGGGGGAATGCATATGAACCATTGTTTCAAGGCACTTTCTTGTGCTAGTTCTAATTCCTATCAGTCCCCGAATGCCACTTCAAAGTTGCGGATGGAAATTAACAAAGAGCCTAGCAATCCGATGTGGGCAGGAGCATATTAGTCTTGCTTTGATCACTTTAATGGGAAAAGGGTCGCTGCCTTCGCTGTGGGATGAACGACCATCTTTGCCTCTGTCCTGTTATCATCCAGAAATCTATCATTGTGGCAAAGGACCAGACGAAAAGGAAAACAGCTCAAAGAACAAAGTACTTTATTTCAAAGCAGTGGGACTTACAGTATATTTCATATCCTGATGAAAGCTGTATTTACTGAAAATCTGACTTCACGCCTCCAACTGAGATGAGAGTAGAGCGGCATATATTCCGAAGCAGGGAAGAAGAAGGAGACATGAGACTTCGCTGGCCATCCCACCTCAAAAAAAATATATATTGTTACCCTGCAATTTGGAACCATTTCCAGATATTAGCATGGTTTTACAGAGAGGGAAGGGGCCTTTGAGGTCTTCTAGTCCTGCCCCCTGCTCAGGCACAAGTACCTACACCATTTCAGACCAATGGTTGTTTAATATCCTCCAGGAATGGAGCAACCACAACTTCTGGAGGCAAGTTTTTCCCTTGATTAATTGTTTTACTGTCAGAAAAATCCTCATTAGTTCTTGCTTCTCTCCTGGACTGGTTTCCATCCATTGTTTCTTGTCCTGCATTCGGGTGCTTTGGAGAATAGATTGATACCTCCCCCCCCCCCCCCGCGCATTTCTTCTTGGCAGCCCCTTAAATATTGGAATAGTTATGCAACCCTACTACGTATTGTTGGAAGAAATGTCCTGGGTTCAGCAGCTCCAAGTGGGGAAAAAGACACTGGAAAACATGGAGGCCGCTTGGAAAGATGGTTTAATGGTGAACAGGACCACATGGCTTGAGATCCTGAACAGAAAAGGGGGATCCCAGGCTTCCAGATGTTGGGTGAAGAAGAAAAGAGGCAGAGATACTGAAAATCCCTGGTTTTATGCCAGCTCTGGGCTTTGATCTTGATCTTGTATTCCGATTGGTTGTCAGACTCCCATGGAGCCATGCAGGGGCAACTCTGTAGGCTGTGTTTTGAGTCCAAGTTTGGTTGAGCATCGCTTCTTCCCAGTTGCCCTATGATGAGATGGGTCAAGGGCTAATACTATCATGTCTTAGTCCCATCACCCTGGTGTGGAAGGGGGGCTCTTTGTTATGTAGAATAGACTGACTCAGGCATTTCAATGGCACATTGACAAAGGCAGGGATTATTAAGAGTGAGTCTGTTTCCTGCCTAAAACATGTTTCGCCATTTCTTATACAGGGAACCATATATATATATGGTTGTGTGTATGTGTATTCCAGCATAACTCTGGAACGCCTCGAGCAATTTCAACCAAGCTTGGTACACAGATGACTTACTCTCTGGAAATAAATACTGTGGGGGTAAGACACCCCTAACACTCCTCGGGGGGGGGGGTAGTTAAGATGCAGCCTGTTGTGCCTTAAATGGCTTCTACTGTACAGCTCAGTGGAGTTGCCATGGTAACGGCTTCACAGTACTCCACAAGGAGGCTCCCTCTGGTAAGGGGGAAAATCCAATATTAGAAATTACATTTGGTCCAGACATTTCCCCACCCACTCCCCCTATAAAAAAATACCCTGGCAACGTCCGGTTATCTGCTAGTGCTTAATAAACCGGATCTCATCTCACTCAACCATCGACAGCTGGAAGATGCCACTCAGCACTATTGTTTCATCAGGCCTGACACCTCGTCAACTGTGTTCTTTCAGGTCAAAGTTTTACTTTGCTTCAGATTTATTTCAAACATAACTGTTGTGTTATTTAAAAAAATAGGTGGGTGTATTTGCTTGTGTATATGCACATGTTTTTGTTTAAAAAAAAAGGACAGCTTGGGTAAACCATAAAATATCCCTAAATTATTATATGTCACAGTGGCAGCCAAAATGTTGCATAACATGTCATTATGTTTAGTCTCAAACTTGCTTTCCTTGTTTTAATAATGGTAATTGACATTCGCTGGGGGAGGAAGAGCATTAGCAGGGAAAAAACTGAAGTGAACGGAATAGCCTTATGGAGAAGAAGTAGGATTATTCAGGCCAAATGTTTCGTTTATTTTATTTAGTTTGTCAAACATGTATGAGATAACAGGTATAAGTATAAGCATGGACACGGACACAAGAAATGGGGATGAATAAATGGGGACCGTAGGACAGGGACGGAAGGCAAGCTGGTGGGCTTATGCACGCCCCCTTTACGGACCTCTCAGGAATGGGGTGAGGTCCACGTAGACAGTTTGAGGTTGAAGCTGTTTGAGGGTTTGAGGATGTAACAATGGAGTCAGGTAGAGCATTCCAGGCGTTGACCACTCGGTTGCTGAAGTCTCATTTTCTGCAATCACGTTTGGAGCGGTTTACCTTGAGTTTGTATCGATTGTTTGCCCGTGTATTATTGCAGTTGAAGCTGAAGTAGTCGTTGACAAGTAGGATGTTGTAGCAGACAATTTTATGCACTACGCTTTGGTCGGACCTTAGTCGGTGTAGTTCCAGGTTGTCCAAGCCTAAAATTTCAAATCCCTTAAGGTGGCTTAAGGGATTCTGTTGCGAGCAGAGGAGTGAAGGACTCTTCTCATGAAATACCTCTGGACTTGCTTAATCGTATTAATGCCCGATGTACAGTGTGGATTCCAGGCAGACGAGCTGCATTCGAGGATTGGTCTGGCAAAGGTTTTGTATACCCTAGTCAGCAGTACAACGTTACCGGAGAAGAAGCTTCGCAAGATTCGGTTGACAACTCTGAATGCCTTTTTGACAATGCTGTTACGGTGAACTCTGGGGCTTAGGTCGTTTGTGACAAGTACTCCAAGGTTCTCGACAGAGTGAGGGTCGTCTACAAGGTCATATCCGCCCAGCTTGTATTTGGTTTTCTGATTTTTGTTCTCAATCTAGATAGATAGATAGATAGATAGATAGATAGATAGATAGATAGATAGATATAGCAATAGCAATTAAACTTATATACCGCTTCATAGGGCTTTCAGCCCTCTCTAAGCGGTTTACAGAGTCAGCATATTGCCCCCAACAACAATCCGGGTCTTCATTTTGCCCACCTCGGAAGGATGGAAGGCTGAGTCAACCCTGAGCCGGTGAGATTTGAACAGCCGAACTGCAGAACTGCAGTCAGCTGAAGTCGCCTGCAGTGCGGCATTTAACCACTGTGCCACCTCGGCTCTAGAGGGATAGAGAAATAGAGATAGAGAGAGAGAGAGAGAGAGAGAGAGAGAGGAGAGAGAGAGAGAGAGAGAGAGAGAGAGAGAGAGAGAGAGAGAGAGAGAGAGAGAGAGAGAGAGAGAGAGAGAGAGAGAGAGAGGATAGAGGGATAGATAGAGATGAGATAGAGATAGAGATAGAGATAGAGATAGAGATAGAGATAGAGATAGAGATAGAGATAGAGATAGAGATAGAGATAGAGATAGAGATAGAGATAGAGATAGAGATAGAGATAGAGATAGAGAGACAGACAGACAGATAGAAAGAATGAATGTATTTCTGGAGAACTCCGAAGGTTAAGACAGAGGACCATCAGAAAACTTTTTGGTTTCTTCCTTACAAAAATAAAATCAAATAAAAGAACAATAATGCAAATAGAGACATTCTGTGGCCCAGCCAACCTGCTTAGATCCCCCCCCCCAAACATCACCCTTATTTATCCTAACTCTGAAAGAGAAGCTGGAACGTGATTATAAAATTATTCTTACACAATGTCCAGTTTTCCTTGGATTCCCACCTTCGTGTAACGAGATGGTTTATTGTCATCTGGAAAGCCTTGGTCACCAAGTTCTTCAGAATTTGGCCTGAGTGTCCAGTTTTCTCCTTGCACAATCTTGCGCTCCCCGAAGTCTGTTCAACTTGCAGCGACAGCTCATCATACTTAATTCCAGCAGATGGAAACGGGCAGCTGCAAATTCCTTGAAGTGAGGAATGGAGAATATTTACACTTCCAGGTATTATTACGCTACTACGGTTGCCAACATCTGCAGCCAGGCTAGCGAATGGAGGAGGAAGTTGGCAACAGCTGGATGACATTTCTTCTGCCTCCAAGGAATGAATTTAGGAGAAGATCATGTCACGCTGATCCTGGAGGCCTTGCAGATAAGTTAGAACAGCGCTTGTAATGGGAATAGTAACAAGACATTATCCCCCCCAAAAAGATGTTGAGACTTTGGAGAAAGTGCAGAGAAGTGCAATTAAGATGGTAAAAAGTCTGGAGACTAAAACATATAAACAACGGTTGCGGGAATTGCGACGGACGGAAGCTAATTGTCAAGTTAAAAAGCATGAAGGTTTGAAAGAAGCAAAGCGGTTCAATCTTGACACTAATCAAGGAGAGAAGCACCCTGGAATTAAGGAGAAACTTCCTAACGGTAAGGACAATTAACCAGTGGAACAGCTTGCCACCGGAAGTCCAGTGGGCGCTCCATCACTGGAAGTTTTTAAGAAGAAAGTGGACAGCCATTTATTTGGAATTGTGTAAGGTTTCCTGCTTGAGCAGAGGGTTGGACTAGAAGGCCTCCAAGGTCCCTTCAAGTCTGTTACTCTGTTATTCTGCTTTGTCCTTTCACTCCTTTGTAAGGACAAGATTCGCCTCCCTTGGCTACCTAAGGAAGGGATGAGCCTTTCAAAGCCTACAATTAGATAAGGGACAGGAAGAAAGAAAGGTGATAAAAGCTGTGAGCATTTGACATTTAAGACATTTTTAAGGAAACCTTTTTTTACCAAAACTAAAGAAACCCATTGCAAGCTTCTTCTTCTTTTTTTGCTAATGTCCAGCATTGATATTCACATGTGCTTTCCCTTAGAATAGGAACAGAACATGGTGTTTGAACACAAGGTGCACCGATTCTTCATTGTAATCCATTGTAAATAGCAATAAATGTCACCCTGATTAACATCTCGGCTCTTTGTGTCTCTCGATCTCCTGGCTGTCCTTACCAGTGACTGACAAATCCCAAATGTGGGGTGGATCCCGCTGTCTTCGAAACCCTACCATTTCTGAATGTTTTCCCTACCAGGAATACCAAATCACCCTGTTTTTGGAAAGAAATTCAATCTGCTATTTAACACCATCATGAAACTAAGAATGGGCTACTTTGAACAGTCTAACAGCTTCTTTTAAGACTAAAGGTGAATGTTCCCCTCGCACATACGTGCTAGTCGTTCCCGACTCTATGGGGCGGTGCTCATCTCCATTTCAAAGCCAAAGAGCAAGGCTGTCCAAAGACGTCTCCGTGGTCATGTGGCCGGCATGACTAAATGCCAAAGGCGCATGGAACGCTGTTCCCTTCCCACCAAAGGTGGTTCCTATTTTTCTCCTTGCATTTTTACATGCTTTTCGCGCTGCTAGGTTGGCAGAATGTGGGAGACATAATGGGAGCTCACCCTATTACGTGGTGCTAGGGATTCGAACCGCCGACCTTCCTGATCGACAAGCTCAGCGTCTTAGCCACTGAGCCACCACGTCCCTAGATCAGGGGTGTCCAACTCAATTTCATTGAGGGCCGCATCAGGGTTGCGTTTGACCTTGGGGAGGGGGGGAAGGTGGGCGTGGCCAGGTGGGTGTGGCCAGCTCGACATCACTTGTGTCAGCGGGAACTTGTGGTGGCCTGGCCAGGGCTGGGGGGGGGAGCGTGACGGATCCACTTTTCCTAGTAGTTTGTTTTGCTAGCATTCTGCCAGCAAAAACGGAGCTCGGGGGCCTCCATGCGCCCCCCCCACCAAGCTCCCTATTTACTGGCAGAAGCATCGTGGGCCAGTCCTTTGGTGTTTCCAGGATGCCCAGATCTAAGCACCCTGCAGGCCAGATTTGGCCTGTGGGCCTTGAGTTTCACACCCCAGGATTAGATGACCTCCAAGGTCCCTTCTCACTGTACAAGCAGTCCTTGACTTACAATAGTTCATTTAGTGAATCGTTCAAATTTTAAAACAACATGGGGGAAAAGTGAGTTATGGCCATTTTTCACACTTACGACTGTTGTAGCGCCCATGTGATCAGAATTTGGACATTTGGCAACTGACTTGTATTTATGGCGGTTGCAGTGTCCTGGTCCCCTTTTGCAACCTTCTGACAAGCAAAATCAATGGGGAAGCCAGATTCACTTAACAACCATGCTGCTAACTTAAGAACTGCAGTGATTCACTTAACAGCGGGGGCATCTATCTTTTAAAACAGGGGAAAATTCACTGCGCAAATATCTCACTTAACAAGATAGGTTTTAGGCTCAATTACAGTTGTAAGTTGAGGACGACATGTATTGGTAAGGCCTCACTTGGAATCTGGCATCCAGTTTTGGTCACCACGATGTAAAAACAATGTGGGGACCCTAGAAAGAGTGCAGAGAAGAGCAACGAAGTGGATGAGGGGACTGGAGGCTAAAACAGATGAAGAACGGTTGCAGGAACTGGGCATGGCTAGTCTAGTGAAGAGAAGGACCAGGGGAGACATGATAGCAGTGTTCCAATATCTCAGGGATTGCCACAAAGAAGAGGCAGTCAAGCTATTCTCCAAAGCACTGAGGGCAGGATAAGAAGCAATGGGTGGAAACTAATCAAGGAGAGAAGCAACTTAGAACTGAGGAGAAATTTCTTACAGTTAGAACAATTAATCAGTGGAACAACTTGCCTCCAGAAGTTGTGAATGCCCCAACATTGGAAGTTTTAAAGAAGAGATTTGATAATCATTTGTCTGAAGTGGTGTAAGGTTTGCTGCCTGAGCAGAGGGTTGGACTAGAAGACCTCCAAGGTCCCTTCCATCTCTGTTATTCTATTCTATTCTACTCTCATTGCTATTCTATTCCATTCCATTCTACTCTACTCTTATTGCTATTCTATTCTATTCCATTCCATTCCATTCTACTCTACTCTTATTGCTATTCTATTACTATTCTATTGCTATTCTATTGCTATTCTATTGCTATTCTATTCCATTCCATTCCATTCTATTCTATTCTACTCTTATTGCTATTGCTATTGCTATTGCTATTCTATTGCTATTGCTACCCTATCCTATCCCATCCTATCCTATTTCATTCCATCTATTCCATCCCATCCCATCCCACTGTTACTATTTCAATGTGCAAACATCTCAGACAGGCCAACACTGTCTTTTGTCCCCCTCCAAAATGGGGGGTGGGGTTGGGGAGATTTAGTTCACGTCCCACCCAAACTGTAGAGACTTAACTGTCTGCCATTGTGTCAGAAAAAAACGTCACCGGTGAATGAGTCACTCCCCAGAGATGGCCCGGCACCCACGTCCTGGTGAGCCTAAATATTAAAACTCCATTTTAAACACATGCCTTTTCCATTTGCAAAGCCATTCTATCTGCATTTTAAATAGGTACATGCATTTTCAAGAAAAGGAGGGGAAAAAAGGGTGGGGGATATGCTTCCAACAGACAAAGCACAAATAATCCTATCTAAATTATTATGATCTAGTGTTTTCTTCGTTTTTTTTAAAAAACCCAAACAAATTACTCCCCCTGTTTTATTATTGAGGCTGTTTAAAGAAAATTAGTGAATCATTAAAAATAGATAGATGAGTCCCCGGGAAGAACAAACTGTGTTTTTGCTAGCGAAATAACACTACGTGATTCCTTAAGCTTTGCCAGAATATACTGAGATGTTGTGGTGGTAGAGAGGAACAGGCCCACTGACATCAAAGCATCAACAGCCACGAAGCTGTAATTGTTGTTTTCATCAAACTTCCTCTTCGCCCTCCTTTCCCCATCATGGATAAATTGCTTTCTTTAATTGGGATTCGGTGTCCATTAACATCAGAAAACCCCATTACAGTCCAGAGGAACTGCTCCCTAAATAAACATAGATAAGATGATGACATCATTAAGGTCGGGACATAGAACACAATATAACATGGTTGGAAGGGACCTTGGAGGTCTTCTAGTCTAACCCTCTGCTCAAGTAATGAGACCCTATGCTATTCCGGGCAAATGGGAGTCCAGTCTCTTCTTAAAAACCGTGGGGAACACCCACGACTTCTGGTGGCAAGCTGTTCCACTGATTAATCGTTCTCACTGTCAGGAAATTTCTCCTTAGTTCTAAGTTGGTTGCCTCCTTGATTAGTTTCCACCCATTGCTTCTTGTTCTACACTCAGGTGCTTTGGAGAAGAGCTTGACTCCCTCTTTTTTGTGGCAACCCCTGAGATAATGGAAGATGCTATCATGTCTCCCCTAGTCCTTCTTTTCATTAAACTAGACGTACCCAGTTCCTGCAACCGTTCTTCATATGTTTTAGCTTCCAGTGCTCTAATCATCTTTGTTGCTCTTCTCTGCACTCTTTCTAGAGCCTACACATTTTTTCTACATCGTGGCGACCAGAACTGAATGCAGTATTCCAAGTGTGGCCTTACCAAGGACTTATAAAGTGTATCAACAGGTGATCTTGAGTCTCTCCCTCTGTTTATGCAGCCTAGAACTGTGTTGGCTTTTTTGGCAGCTGTGGAGCAATTTCAATTCAAATCTTCCCAGATGAAATCTGTCCCTGTGCTTGCAATCTTGTGCTGAATGATGGAGAGAAGAAGCAAAACAGAACAGAACAACAGAGTTGGAAGGGACCTTGGAGGTCATCTAGTCCAATCCCCCTGCCCAAGCAGGAGACCCTACACCATTTCTGACAAATGGCAGTCCGGTCTTTTCTTGAAAGCCTCCAGTGATGAAGCTCCCACAACTTCTGAAGGCAACTTCTGTCCCATGGGTTGATTGTTTTCACTGTCAGAAAGTTCCTCTTTATTTCTAGGTTGAATGTCTCCCTTGTTCAGTTTCCATCCATTATTCCTTCTCTGTCTTTTGGGTGCCTTGGAAAACACCTTGACCCCTTCCTCTCTGTGGCAGCCCTTCAAATACTGGAAGACTTCTATCTTGTCTCCCTTGGTCCTTCTCTTCACTAGACTAGCCATGCCCAGTTCCTGCAACCGTTCACCGTACGTTTTAGCCTCCAGTCCCCTAATCCTCTTTCTTGCTCTTCTCTGCACTCTTTCTAGAGTCTTTACATCTTATTTATAGTGTGGTGACCAAAACTGGATCCAGTACTCTAGGTGTGGTCTTACTAAAGCTTTATAGTGGTATTAATAGTTCTTGATTGAATCCCTCTGTTAATGCAATTTAGGATTGCATTGGCAACACAAACAGCTTGACAATTTGTAAAAATATGCGGCTTGGCCTCAGTCCTCAAGATGGAACGAGCCATAATGGAAAGCAAATTAAAAATAAATATATGCATGTTGCATGAACGGGTTACTTAGATTGCTGTGAAGTTGCTTCAACTTTTAATTGCTTTTTTTGTTTGTTTGTTTGTTTCCTGCATACCAGGGACACACTTCATGAAACATGCATCATTAGCTGTTTATTTTCGGATTTTCTTGTCTCCTAAGAGAATAGCCATACAAGAGATGCAGATGCTCAGTAGAGAGGGATGGTTTTGTTGGTAGAAGCCAAAACAAAATTTCATATCCTCTTCTACAGGTGTGTGAGCCAGCTGAAAGCCAGCTAAACTGAATCCAATATTTAAAAACAAATCGTCGGTGAGAGGATTAGATTGGAATTTGAGATCTCAGACAAAAAGGTGAACTGATTTGAGACTTGATTTGATGCTCATTGAGTGAGATTAATGAGGAAACGCCAAAACTCGATCGGGGTGTTTGCACAGAAGAATGTAAAATAATTGACTCCTTACAGCAGTGGCCACCAACTGGTGGTCCGTGAAAAAATTTTGGTGGTCCGGAGAAAAATTATTTGCATTTTTTATATTGCACTAAATCAGGGGTCCTCAAACTACGACCCGTGGGACGGATACGTGCGATGAACGCTTGTGTTGCTGCAGAGAGTCTCCCCCTTCGGGGTCTTTTTGTGGGGGTTGAAGGGGGGCAGAAATTCTGACTTGGGGTCTGCTTCGGCCTCCTGGTGGGGGGCTTTGGGTGATGGCTGGAGGGAAGAGCCACTGGTGGAGAGGAGCCGGAGGGCCTCGTTCCAGTGGGACTGCATCATGGCCTGGAACTGGCTGACCATCTCAGCCCGCTGAGCCTCCAGGCACCGGCACCTGGCCTTGCACTCCTGCAGGTCTTCCCTCTGCTTGGAAAGCCCATGCTCCTAGTCCTCAGTAAGGTGCTTCTGCTGAGCCGTCTCCTCGGTCAGATCCAATTTGAACTGAGCTGTTTTACCAATTCTTTCTACTGGTGGCTGCTTAGCTCCAGCAACTGCTTCCTGGTGGGGTCCTAAGGAGCCCGGGCGGGCAGGCGAGGAGGGGCTGGGAGGGGTGGGACTGGGAACGGGAGGGGCTGGGAGGGGAGGGGCTAGAGGCTGGCAAGGCGCCCCTCGATGTGAATGACATCAAGTTGGACACACCCACCCAGTCATATGCCCACCTAGCCATGCCCACCCAGCCGGTCATTTAGCAGATCATATTAGAGGTCCTCGGAATTTTAAATTATGAATTTAGTGGTCCCTGAGGTCTGAAAGGTTGGGGATCCCTGCTTTACAGGACATTAATCATGCAAAATTTGGGTATTTTTAAAAAAGTCCCTCCAATCTTTCTTGTGATGTATTCCTCCAGGGAGAAGCAATAAAAGGAATTATTAAGCTGCAATGGTAATAGAATCTGCCCTCCTGCTGATTGGTCCAAAGTCACCCCATCATCTTTTATGGCTAAGGCAGGACTAGAACTCACAACCTCCTGCTGATTGGTCTAAAGTCACCCAACCAGCTTTCATGCCTTAGGTGGGACTAGAACTCAAGGCTCCTGCTGATTGGTCTAAAGTCACCAAACCAGCTTTCATGCCTAAGGTGGGACTAGAACTCACAGGCTCCTGGTGATTGGCCCAAAGTCACCCAGCCAGCTTTCATGGCTAAGGCGGGACTAGAACACACAGCCTCCTGCTGATTGCTCCAAAGTCACCCAGATGGTTTTCACAGCTAAGGCTGGACTAGAACTTCAAACGGTCACTAAATGAAGCATTGTGAAGACCATCTGCAATAGATTAAAACTTGAGTTATGGATTAGGATGATGTACCAATCCACCCTAGGATGGGGGGGGGGGCGTATGTTGATTGATTATGGTGGTTTTTATTCTGCTTGGTTTCATGACTTTGGACAGTCTATGGGATATATAAAAAATGCTATATAGTAAGCAAGCCCAGAAAATTACAACTGGTGTATTTTTCATCGCCTCACCTGTCCCCAAACCCCAGCATCAAGTACAGAGTGATGAAGTATTTGCAAAAAACGTCTCCTTTCATTTCGGATTTTCGTTCTTTCAAACCAAGCGGGATACTTTCAAGAATTAATTGATCCTTATCTAGGAGTCACAGCAGGGAAGATAAATGAGACTTCGCTCTGTTTGCATCATCGCACTGTAGAATTGGGTGTGTGTGTGGGAATGATGACTCACAGCACAATGAGACACCTCCAGGCGGCCTCACTCGCTGGCTTTTTGATCTCAGTCCTTTTCCTGGCGAGGTTTCTGTCGCTTTGATTAAGCTGAGGTCCTGGGACCCTTTTGGGGTCTTTCTTGCTGGCTTCAAAGCGGGCCATCTATATTATTCACGGCATGAAAATTCTTGCGCTCTCCTTTTCCCGTTGGGGTTAAATGAGAACATAGAGCAATAAAGTTGGAAGGGAACTTGGAGGTCTTCTAGTCCAGCCCCCAGTTTGAATAGGAGACCAGGGATTGGACTAGAAGGAGACCCTGTGCCCTATATGATTTCAGACATAGGGTTGTCCAATCTCTTTTCGAAAGCCTCCAGTGATGAGCGCCCACAACTTCTGAAGGCAACTTCTGTTCCGTTGGTTCGTGACCCGTCAAATGTGCGCTCGACAAAAGCGCACCGACAACACCACGGTGAGAAAACCGGGAGTTCGAAATCGCGCCCACAAAATGGTGCCGACAAATGCGCGCCGACAAAAGGGCAATTAGGGTTAAGGTAAGGGTTAGGGTAAGGGTTAGGGTTAGTGTTAGGTTTAGGTTTAGGGTTAGGGTTAGGATTATTATGTTGTTTTCGCGTTGTTTCTTGATGGCACGCTTTTGTCGGCGCGCATTTGTCGGTGCCCTTCTGTGGGCGCCATTTTGACCTTGTGGTTTTCTCGCCGCGGTTTTGTCGGGCGCGCTTTTGTCAAGCGCGCATTTGTCGGTGAACCCCATTGGTTGATTGCTCTCCCTATTAGGACGTTCCTCCTTCATTCCAAGTTGCTTTTTTCCTTGGTTAGTTTCTATCCATTGCTGCTTCTCCTGCCTTCAGGTGCTTTGGAGAATAGCTTGACCCCCCTCATCTTTGTGGTAACCCCTGAGATATTGGAAGACTGCTATCATGTCACCCCTCGTCCTTCTTTTCATTAAACTAGACGTACCCTAATTTCTGCAACTATTCTCCATATATATTTAGCCTCCGGTCCCCTCATCATCTTTCTTGCTCTTCCCTGCACTTTACACTGGTCACCACAAGGTCAAAAAAGATGTTGATGATACTATTGGAAGACATGTCCTTCTGGGTTCAGTTCCAAGTGGGGAAAAAGACCCTGGATTCATGGAAGTTGCTTGCAAAGAAGGTTTATTGATGATGGACAGGACCACATGGCTTGAGGTCCTGGGAGGAAAAAGCTGGGAGATGCCTGGGTTTTATGCCCTATCTGGGCTTTTGAATTTGAGCTTGTATTCTGATTGGTTGTCAGACTCCCTTGGGGCCATGCAGGGGCAACTCTGTAGGCTGTCCTGAGTCCGAAGCTTGGTTAACTCTTGCTGAGTGACGATGTAATGAAAGGGCTTTGGGCAATTCCTATTATGGCTCTGCCTGAAGGAGGTAGACCTTTGTTATGTAGAATAGACTGGCTCAGGCCTTAAGGGCCCATTGACAACGGGGTGTGTGTGATTTTCTGCCTCCCTTTTAGGGAAAATATTCTGCCCTTTTAATATTTCTTAAAATATTTTGTTTTTCTAGGAGAGGGGTGGGTGCTAACTTCCTACAATTCCAAGTTGCTTCTCTCCTTGATTAGTTTCCATCCATTGCTTCTTGTCCTGCCCTCAGGTCCCTTTGGAGAATAGTTTGACTCCCTCTTCTTTGTGGCAATCCCTTAGACATTGGAACACAGCTATCATGTCACCCCTAGTCCTTCTTTTCATTAAATTAGCCATACCCAATTTCTGCAACTGTTCTTCATATATTTTATCCTCCAGTCCCCTCATCCTCTTTGTTGCTCTTCTCTTTGGTCACCACAATGTAAAAAAAAAAAGATGTTGATACTTCAGAAAGAGAGCAGAGAAGAGCAACAAAGGAAGTCCATTTGCCTGCTGAAAAAGCACCTTTGGGACAACCAGAATCTGGATGACTGAGAAACTCTACAGACTTTTTACACACAGTTGAATGCCGTTTCTCTCAAGTTTGATCATCTGTGCTGGAGTGACACCCCATGGCTGTGTAGAATATTGACGTGAAATTAATCTCGCCAGCCAGCAGATGAAACCAAAAAGCATGCAGGGATCTTTAATAATATTTGTAACAGGACATTAACCCTCCATCTAATCACCGAGGGCCTTTCAGTGCTCGTAATTCTTTCATAATAAAGTGCTCTGTTTTATTGTTATGTAACCTCATTCTACCCTTCTAAATACTGCAACGCAATAAAATGAATCTAGAAGGAGGGCTGTCTCCTCCTTGTATGTTCTTGAGAAGACCACACTTACGGAATTTAATTTTGGTCCCCCCCGTGATGCCAAAAAGATGTTGAGACTCTGGAACGAGTGCAGAGAAGAGCAAAAAAAAAATAATGATTAGGGAGTCTGGAGGCTAAAATACATGAAGAACGGTTGCAGGAATTGGGTACATCTATCTTAAGAAAAATTAAGACTAGGGGTGACATGATAGCAGTCTTCCAATATCTAAGGTGCTGCCCCAAAACTTATTTTCCAAAATAACTTGGAAAGTTGGAGGCTAAATCGTATGATGAATGGTCAAGAATGAAGAGAGAGTCAACGTATTTATCAAAGCACCTGAAGGCAGGACAAGAAACAAGGGATGGAAACTAATCAAGGAGAAAAGCAACCTGGAATTAAGGAGAAACTTACTAACAGTGAGGACAATTAACCGGTGGAACAACTTGCCACCAGAAATTGTGTGTACTTTATCACTGGAGGTTTTTTTCAAAAAGGACTGGACAGCCACCTGTCTGAAATGGTATGGGGCAGTGATGGCTAACCTTTTTGCCATTGAGTGCCAAAAGTGGGGGGAATGCAAGGCGGGTCGTGTGCGGGCGTGCCCACACCCATAACTCTATGTGCGCAACCCCCTGCGCATGTGCGCATGACCCCTGCCCTCCCCCGCTTTTTCCAGACATGCTTCTGGATTATGAGCTTCTGGGGTGTTGGCTATTCCCCCAGCTTAGTGTCTTCTGCAAATTTGATGAATTCTCCTTCTATCACCTCATAGACTAGAATAGAATAGGGAATGGAATGGAATGGAATAGGAATAGAATACAGAATGAATAGAACAGAACAGAATAAAATAGAATAGAATAAGGGGTGAAATGCTACCCATTCGGGCGAACCGGTATTTCTGACGATCAGCTGTAACTCGAGATTTATATTAGCTAGAAAGCAGGATTTCCACACACACACACACACACACACACACAGTCGCTGTTCTACTTACCTTTGCAGGCACACTCGGTATCAGGCTCCACTCACCTGCCCGGACATCATCAGATCCATTTTTGATTCTCTGTAGGTAGCACGGGTGAGCTAAGTGAGGGTGGGCACATGCACGATCACATTTGCAAACTGGTAGCAAAGATAAATAGATTTCATCATAGAATAGAATGGAGTGGAATGGAATGGAGTAGAATAGGAATAGAATAGGAATAGAATAGAATAGAATATGGAATGGAGTAGAGTTGAGTTGTGTTGTGTTGAGTAGAATAGAGTAGAGTAGAGTAGAAGAAGAATAGGAATAGAATAGGAATAGAATAGAATAGAATAGAATATGGAATGGAGTTGAGTTGAGTAGAGTAGAAGGAGAATAGAATAGAATAGAATAGAACAGAACAGAATATGGGATGGGATCGGATGGAATTGAATAGAATCAAATTGAATAGAATTGAATATGGAGTGGAGTGGAGTGGAGTGGAGTGGAGTGGAGTGGAGTGGAGTGGAGTGGAGTGGAGTGGAGTGGAGTAGAGTAGAGTAGAGTAGAGTAGAGTAGAGTAGAGTAGAGTAGAGTAGAGTAGAGTAGAGTAGAGTAGAGTAGAGTAGAGAAATAGAATAGAATATAGAGTATAGAGTATAGAGCATAGAGCATAGAGCATAGAGCATAGAGCATAGAGCATAGAACATAGAACATAGAACATAGGATAGGATAGGATAGAATAGAATAGAATAGAATAGAATAGAATAGAATAGAATAGAATAGAATAGAATAGAATAGAATAGAATAGAATTCTTTATTGGCCAAGTGTGATTGGATCTAAATTGTTTATGAAAATGTTGGAGAGTACTGACTGCTTCATGCCTCCCTCGGGGTAGATGCAGTTTAATTCTTTCTGGGATTGTGATGGGAACATCATATTGTTTATGAAGACAAACTATACTATTTCTTCTCTTCTTTGATGCTACTTGTCTAATTTTTAACTCAATTGTATTTAAAGTCTTGTACAATATAGCGGGCGGGTAATATATTTTGCCAGGCGGCGGGATATAAATATTTTGAATAAAAAAAACCAGAATGGCCCCATCTGCTGCTTTCTAGCGCTGTTATTATTGCTTTTTAAGAGCTTGCAACTTAAAAAGCCAGGCGTTCGTGCAAGGAAAAAAAAAAGGATCTCATTAGCAATCTTAGTTTAACCTGTGGGGACGTTCCATAATCTCCCCTATGCCATCTTGGAGAAAACCTTTTACTACATTTATTTTCTTTCTTCAGAGTTGGCATTTAGCCGCTGCTGACACTTCAAATCATTTCCATTTAATAACATTCTCCCCTGCTGTTTTAGCCTATTACAAAATAGGAAAATCAGAGGGAGATAAAATATTTAACAGGCAGAGAAACATATGGCAGCAAAGGCCTTTCCCCTCCATACATGCAAATATTTTAATAGTATATTTCTGTTAGAGATAGGGCAGCTTTCTCGAAATATCAGCTCCAGTGAGACTTTGGGAAGGGCAGGGAATAAGAGCCAGGGGTGGGCTGCTGGGCGTTCGCAAGGGTTCGGGACGAACCTGTAGCTAAGATTCTGTGCAATTCGGAGAAACCCCTACATCCTACTCCTGGCTGGCCCCACCCACCCCGCCCCTCCCAGGAATCCCCACGCGGCCCGTTTGGGATGCAGGTAAGTGCAGGACGTGCGTGGAGGCTCAGGGAGGGTGAAAAATGGGTCTACCGGAGGTTCAGGCCCGTTTCTGGCCTCCAGAGGGCCTCCGGAGCCCCATTTTGCCCCAGGAGGGCAAAAATCACCCCCCCCTATAGTGCAGGAGGCTGGCTAGGCCACGCCCACCATGGCCACGCCCAGCCAGCAATCGGGCAGATAACCCCTTGCTAAAATTTTTGAAGCCGACTCCTGAATAAAATGAATAATATAGTGAGAAAAACATACTATGCAGGTAGTTCTCAACCAGTGGTGGGTTTCAAAAATTGTTCGAACCTACTCTGTGGGTGTGGCCTCCTTTGTGGGAGTGGCTTGCCGCCCATGTGACCGGATGGGAGTGGCTTGCCGCCCATGTGACCGGATATGAAGATGCCGACGACACTTTTCAGAACCACCTTAAATTACTTCACACACAGCACTGGCATGCATAAGAATAGGATGTAAACTTGTTTTTTAAAAGGCATCTTTGGTTTGCGTTAAAACAACTTCAACACACGCAATGTTCTGATTGCACCACAAACGCAGTAGTCCTCCTTACCTTTCACAGAGGCACTGAGTTTTATAAATAGGAGCATGATAGTGTAGAATAATCATATCCAAGGACCAGTGGTGGGTTTCAAAAATTTTTGGAACCTCTTCTGTAGGTGTGGCCTGCTTTCCGGGTCCACTGGTGGAACGTCTTCTAACCGGTTCGGTAGATTTGACGAACCGGTTCTACCGAATAGGTGCGAACAGGTAGGAACCCACCTCTGTTCTCAACTTACAGCAGTTCGTTTAGTGACCGTTCAAAGTTACCACGGCACTGAAAAAAAGTGACTTGTGGCCCATTTTTTCACACTTATGATCTTTGCAACATTCCCATGATCATGTGATCAGAATTCAGATGCTCGGCATTTGATTCACTTTTATGACAAGTTGCAGTGTCCCAGGGTCAGGTGTCCATGTTTTGTGACCTTCTGAACAAGCAAAATGAGTGGGGAAGGCAGATTCGCGTAACCACCGTGTTGCTAACTAATCAATTGCCATGATCCACTTATCAACTAGTGGCAAGAAATGTTGCAAAATGGGGCAAAACGCACTTAACAACTGTTTCGCTTAACCACAGAAATTTGGGGCTCAATTGTCGTAAGTCGAGGACCACCTGTAGTAGTGAATAATACAAAATTGAAAGCCAGTTTGGTTTAGCGGTTGAGGCAGGAAATTGTGAGTTCAAGTTCCACCAAGGCATGAAAGTCAGCGCCGTGGCCTTTGGCCTATCACCAGGAGTTGGTGAGTTCTAGTTCTGCCTTAGCCATAAAAGCCAGCTGGGTGGCCTTGGGCCAATCACCAGGAGACGGTGAGTTCTAGTCCTGCCTTAGGCATGAAAGCCGGCTCCGTGACTTTGGGCCAATCACCAGGAGACAGTGAGTTCTAGTCCTGTCTTAGGCAGGAATGCTGGCACTGTGACTTTGGCCTATCACCAGGAGTTGGTGAGTTCTAGTTCTGCCTTAGCCATGAAAGCCAGCTGGGTGGCCTTGGGCCAATCACCAGGAGACAGTGAGTTCTAGTCCTGTCTTAGGCAGGAATGCCGGCTCCGTGACTTTGGGCCAATCACCAGGAGACGGTGAGTTCTAGTCCTGCCTTAGGCATGAAAGCCGGCTCCGTGACTTTGGGCCAATCACCAGGAGACGGTGAGTTCTAGTCCTGCCTTAGGCATGAAAGCCGGCTCCGTGACTTTGGGCCAATCACCAGGAGACTGTGAGTTCTAGTCCTGCCTTAGGCAGGAATGCCGGCTCTGTGACTTTGGGCCAATCACCAGGAGACGGTGAGTTCTAGTCCTGCCTTAGGCATGAAAGCCGGCTCCGTGACTTTGGGCCAATCACCAGGAGACAGTGAGTTCTAGTCCTGTCTTAGGCAGGAATGCCGGCTAGGTGACTTTGGGCCAATCGCTAGGAGTTGGTGAGTTCTAGTCCCGCCTTAGCCATAAAGCCAGATGGATGACTTTGGCCATATATAATCTCTTTCTCTATCTCTATACTCTATCTATCATCTATCTATCTATCTATCTATCTATCTATCTATCTATCTATCTATCTATCTATCTATCTATCTATCTATCTATCTATCTCTACATCTACAGCATCTGCATCTACACACGCACACACACAATTTATTTCCCACTCATCTTGTTTCAAATTATCTCTTTCTTGCAAGTCATACCTTTTGGACCCTCTATAATATCTTTTTTCAATTTTAATCAAAAGAACTTGATTTTCCTCCATACTTCTTGGTTGAAGGATAAGGTGAAGCAACTCCCACAGGTCTTGGAGTCTGCAGATCATAGATTCCTTTTGATGCAACCATCAGACGGTTTCTAGTGGTTAACCTTCAAAGCCTTCTTATCAGTAACTTATCAGCCCAGAAATGGTTTCCCCCGCAGGAAAGGATCGTTTGAGTTAGCCTCCACATCTTCTTCGAGAATCGATTTCATTCACATTTCTTCCCATTTGTAAACTTTCCATAAACACCCCAGTCACCCTTTTGCTGTACACTACAAAATAATAAAATCTTACAAAGCTGGAAGCACGTCTCTTTAAACAGATTAAAGATCAACTTATCTGGCGAGCATAAAGCTTGCAGTTCTGAAGGATTTTTTTGTTTTTAATCTTGAAGATGTAATAAGAAAATTAAACTCCATGATGATTAAAAACACGCTAAGTCGAACTTTTGAGGGTTTTTTTTTTTTTAAAGACTACATTAAAGCAGGGTGAAATCTTCCCAGTTCGGCTGAACCAGCTGGGACGATTGTTCTTGGTTCTGTGAACCGGTAGTTTAAAAAAATAGCTTCTGAGGATCGTGCGGCTCAGCTGTGCGCCATGCGATCATCGGAAGCTTTCCCCCCCACTTTTTAAAGCATTTATTTTCCGGCCAGTTCAGCACATGACTATGTAGCCACACCCACCCAGTCACATGACCCCACCACCACCACCAAGCCATGCCCACAGAACCAGTAGGGGGGGGGGGAAAATAGATTTCACCACTGCATTAAAGACTCAAAACATGGTGGAACCTAGGATTTCCACCTCATCACAAGAAACTGCAAAAATATTTTTTTTCTGCTGTCCTCTCTCTCCCACCCCCTCTCTCCCCGTTCTCTCTGTCTCCCTCTCCATCTCTGTCTCTCTCTCTCTCCCTGTCCCTCTCTCCCTCTCTCCTCTCTCTTCCTCCTCTCTCTGTCTGTCTCTCCCACTCAGTCTCTCTCGGTCTGTCTCTGTCTCTGTCTCCCTCTCTCTGCCTCTCTCTCTCTCTCCATCCCTCCCTCTCTCACACACCTAGAGAGAGAGAGAGAAGGGGGAGGAGAGGAACGGAGGGAGGGAGGGAGAGAAAGATATAGAGAGAAATCAGCTGTCTGGAATTCCTGAGGATGACCTATTCGATCGCACAGATTAGGCCTCCTCCGAGTTCCATCTGCCAGTCAGTGTCGACTGGCAACTACGCGGAGGAGAGCCTTTTCAGTAGTAGCTCCGACCCTCTGGAACGATCTCCCCGTGGAGATTCGTACCCTCACCACCCTCCAGACCTTCCGCACAGCCCTCAAGACCTGGCTATCCCGTCAGGCCTGGGGATAAAGATCGTAACCTGCCCCCACCCGAATGATGAATGTTGTGTTTTATTTTTTACTTGCACTGTTTTCATGTTTATTGTTTTATTGTCTTGTACCCCCCCTTCCCTATAAATTGTAAGCCGCCCTGAGTCCCCTCAGGGAAAAGGGCGGCCTATAAATAATAAACTCATAAACTCATAAACTCATCTCATGATCTCTCTTTAATCCAGAGAGAATCCAAAGTGACCTAGGGATGATATGGGTGGCAAACAAATTCAACATTTTCCCTCTGCCTTTCATGTTGCATCTCTGCAAGTTTGTGGGTCTGTGTACACTTGGAAGCGCAGGGCAGGCTGCCTACAAAATGCTAGGGGTCACGTCACCAGGTGTGGCAAGAGAGGAAGGCTTAGAATAGAGCCTTCCATTCCACTGTGTCTCTTGTAGCGGTGCATAAAGGAAAAGAAAGGAATCCTTGTGCATCGCAACCAATTTCGTTGCATACATGATGTACACTGACAATATTTTACTCTGCTAGTCATTGCTGACTCTAGAGAGCAGCACTCATCTCTGATTCAAGGCCGTGAGCCAGCGCTATGAGAGGACATTTCCACCCTCATGTGGCTAGCAAGACGTCACAGCGTGCTGTTTCCTCCCTGCCGAAGTGGTACCTATTTACCTACTCGCATGTGCATGCTTTTTAAACTGCCCGATGGGAAGGAGCTACAGCAGATAATGGGAGCTCATCCTGTCACACAGCACTGGGGTCTTGAAACCTGGCGGTCAGCTTTCCAGATGTCAAACCCAGCGTTTTAATCACTGACCCCTCCTGCCACCCTTAGGGATGTATGGGGGAAATTTTTTCCTGGAATGTTTTGCTCTGTATTTCCTAGCCAGCCAAATTTGTTGTCATTGTGCTAATTTTATTCCAAAAGTGATCCACTTGTTAGACAAACGAACAGCTGAGTGCAAAAAGCTCTGAGCCCCTTTACAGATTATGCGAGAAGGGATCCCCTTCCCCATTTTTTACAACGATTGGATTGGAGTGCAACTTTACAACAATTGGAAAGCAAATATACCACTTTGAAAGTTGCCAGGTAGGAAATCCTAGTGCCTGTTCATGTGCTGCTCTTTCTTTTTTTCCAATATACTAGCCGATAACCGGGCATTGCCCGGGTAATTATTTATTTACAGGGGGAAAATGTCTGGACCAAACATAATTTCTAATGTTGGATTGTCCCCCTTACCAGAGCGAGCCTCCTTGTGGAGCACTGTGAAGCCGTCACCATGGCAACTCCACTGAGCTGCACATTAGAAGCCATTTTACAGCAGTACAGTAGAAGCCATTTTAAGGCACAACAGACTGTATCTTAACAGAATACACACCCCAAAGGGTTTTAGGGATGTCTTACCTCCCCCCCCCCCCGAGTATTTTTTTTTCCAGAGAGTAAGTCATCTGCGTACCAAGTTTGGTTGAAATTGCTCAAGGTGTTCCAGAGTTATGCTGGAACAAACAAACACACACATTTATATATATATATAGATTTTTTATTAAAGAAAATTTTAGCAAAATAGAAGTAATGCAAACATTAGAAAAGAAGCAAAAAAGAAAAAGAGGGGATATAACTCTCATAAATATGTGCGCTAGTGCAACATCCATTGAGCTGGCTGTTCCTATCCATGTAGCCATATATATTTTTTTCCATTTCCCTGATAATTCTTGGTCCATTTATTCTATTGCAATAAATAATGAAAAGGCTGTTTAGCTAAATTGGAAAATGCTGCCTCTCGTTTCTTGTCCCTGGGTGCTGAAGATTACCTGCAACCATATTTGCTGATTAATTTAAATATTGGAGCGGTTCTTTGTTAGCTTCTGTAAAGTCCTCATTTATCTAAAATTGCCTCTAAAATGCACCCGCGGTTTGTTCCTAGCAGTTGGGATATACTTCCTACTACTAAGTAGGAAGGAATAGAGTTTCTTACGAGGGCAGAATTTGGAACTCACCTAGTCTCGAAGTGGAGAAGAAGAAAACTTTTACAGTGTTGGAAGACATGTCCATTTGGGTTCAGTTCCAAGTGGGGAGAAAGACACTGGAAACATGGAGGCTGCTTGTAAAGATGGTTTATTGGTGGATAGGATCTCATAGTTTGAGGTCCTGGGCAAAAACGGGAAGAGATGCTGAGAGTCTCTGGGTTTTATGCCCTCAGTTGGGCTTTGGATTTGAGCTTGTATTCTGATTGGTTGTCAGACTCCCATGGGGCCATGCAGCAAGGATGGGTTTCCAAACTTTTTACTACCTATTTTGTGGGTGTGGCCTATTTTGTGGGCATGGCTTGGTGGTCATGTGACTGGGTGGGAGTGGCCAACTTGATGTCAGTCACATATACATACATCATACAAATATATATATTGGGCTTTCTGTCTGGATGGTCTCTTGTGACGAGCCGATGGACAGAGAATGGAAGCAGTTAGCTTCCTCCCATAATTGGGGCATACCAGGGGTTGTGACTTTAAATATATACCTTTCTCCCTGGCTCAGCTGATAACGGATCAGAGCCTGTGGCTTAGTGGTTAACACATCTGCCTAATATGTAATATAGCCCAGGTTCGAATCCCAGTAAGGGTATGGCTAGCTGATGAGAGCTAAATAGCTTGAAATAGATCTATACTAGTCTCCCTTTATTTATTTATCAGCACAAATACTGTGTGTGTGTGTGTGTGTGTGTGTGTGTGTGTGTGTGTGTGTGTGTGTAGGTAGGTAGGTAGGTAAATAGGTAGGTAGGTAGGTAGGTAGGTAGGTAGGTAGGTAGATAGATAGATAGATAGATAGATAGATAGATAGATAGATAGATAGATAGATAGATAGATAGATAGATAGATAGATATTCGCCTGCTTGAGCAGGGGGTTGGACTAGAATGCCTCCATGGTTCCTTCCAAGCATATTATTCTGTTATGTTCTTTTATGAAATAGATTAAGCCATTCACAAATGTGTTTTGGGGCCATTCCTTATCAGGGCAACGAGTGATGATGGGATGTATCTGCCTGTAATCTTCCTTTCTCTGTCTGCAAATGTTCTCTCAGATTCTTCTCTTAGATTCTTCTTTTATGGTGACGAGAAACACACCTTAGCTCGAAGCAAGAAGATTAAGCCAGCATATTTCATGCTTCATTGTCAACATTTTCCCATTACATACTCCGTTCTCATCTACAAAACGGGAAAAGGCAAACACAACACACACACACACACACGTGCGTGGTTTTTTAAATTTTACTGTTTCAAAGATAATGCACAAATCGGATTTGCAGATTTGAAATATATATATATATATATAAACGGAATCTGTTCTGACCTAGGCTTCACAAAATCAGAAAGCAGGCTCCTTCTCCTGACAAAACCTCTTTTTATTAAGCTCATATGAATTCCTCTCATTCACATCCCACAAAGTCCCGGCAAACAGCCTTTCAAGGGTGAATTGACAACCACAGACCTTATCAGGCTTGGAGAGCTGCCAGGCCGATATCTTCCAAATGCCACACTGTACCAGAAAATACTTGGCAAGGAGTCTCTGAGAGCCACGAACAAATCTTCACACTAATTAAGCGAACTAATTGTCTCCTGCAAACTCCCCTCCCCTTTCGCTCCTCTTTATTCCCTATGGGAGGGGCCATTCACCGTCCACCTGTGGCTTTACTCCCAAGTCGGCCCTTGTTCCTTAGCTGTTCCGTTCTCCTGGCAGCTCTGCGCATACGCACATCGAGAACAGGCTCCAGCTGTTCTTCTTCCCCACTACCTCTGACTCTGAAGGCAGCTGATAACTGGCATACGGCTCTGGCCACCTGGTTGGACTGGAAGACCTCCAAGGTCCTTTCCAATCCCATTATTCTACATTCATTTCCTTCAAACGTGGAATGATTAAAAAGGGTTGCCTTGTTGTTACGTCATTTAATTTTGTTATATATATTTTTTTAAATGCCATTTTTTGGTCACACCAGTGGTGGGTTCCTACCGGTTTGGCTCAGTTTGGCTGAAGTGGTAGTGGTTTGGAGGCCTGGAACCGGCAGCGACCCAGGTCTACCATACCCCCGAACCATTTTGATTTTCGGTTTTCAATTTTCATTGCACAAATTTAACCCCCCCCCCCCATATTTTTAACATTCTGCGTATGGAAAGGCCTATTTATGTGCAAATGTGCATATGCACGGAGCATGTGTCTGACGTGTGCGCCAGGGTAGCGAGCGAGTGCGTGCAAAACTTTTTGCATGCACCAAACCTGCAGTGATGCTGGCAGCAACCTACCCCTGGGTCACACCTCTTTTATTTGCTGGTTGGATGGCAATCGTTTTTCATTTCTGCTATGCTTTCATTTTTATGACCTTCAATTATGGAGTTTGTTTATTTATTTGCTTTGCCTTCGAGTCCTCTTACGTCCCTAGAATAAAACAAGCGGTTAGGCTACTCCATGAAGTTGAACACGATAACCACCAGAGGGCATGGATGTCCATTACAGCCCAAGAAGTTGGTTTTAATGCTTGGGGAAAAGGAAAGTTAGCAGCCGCCTGCAAGGAGGATAAATCCTTCCATTCCCTACCGTTGTTTTTTCTTCAGCTCTGGCAGAATAGTGAGGAATGGAAAACGCTGAAGAAGCTTCTCAGATGAGAAGCGAAATGTCTTCAAAAGAAAAAAAAACAAGAAATTCCATCTGCGTCCCGAAAAAAGCACCTTTGGGACAACCATGAGCTGGATGATGGAGAATCTCTACAGACTATTATTATTATTATTCAATTGTATCACAGCGGCCAGTTGTTTCGCCGGATTTGGCATTGGTTACTAGTCGAGCCCCACCCAGGGGCCTAGGACGTCATAACGTATTTTCGTAATATGCGTGCGGATCCAAGCAGTGCGGCTTTTTGCATTTGACTGATGGTGATCTTGTCAATTTTTAACTGTTTCAAATGTAATTCCAGTGCTTTTGGAATAGCACCCAGTGTGCCAATTACCACTGGAATTATCACTGCTGGTTTGTGCCATAGTCGTTGAATTTCGATTTTTAAGTCCTGGTATTTTGCGATTTTTTTCATGTTCCTTCTCGGCGACCCAGCTATCACCTGGTATTGCGATGTCTATGATTGTGACCTTATTTTTCTCAACCAGTGTGATGTCTGGTGTATTATGCGCCAGTATTTTGTCTGTTTGTATACGAAAATCCCATAAGATCTTGACCATCTGATTTTCGGTGACTTTTTCAGGCTGATGTTCCCACCAGTTTGTTGCTGTTTTAATATTATAATTATTGCACAAATTCCAATGGATCATTTGTTGTTGTTGTTATTGTTGTTGTTGTTTCTATGATAACATCAATATTAGGCTAAGTCCACCATCTTGTATCTATCCGTATGAATGGAATATAGAATAAGAGATTAAGATGATTTATAATTAGCTGATGTAGATCTTAGGGAATTACATGAAGAAGAGGATTTTGTGAACTGTTTCAAGGAAGGCAATAAACCAGATAAATTGTTGGCGTATCAGTGGAGGGGAAAAGAGAAAGGAACTATCACTGCACTTTGTGACGGTCAGAAGAGATGACGAATCGGTTTGTCAAATGCTATTCTCATTTATTTGGAAAAGGGAAGACAATAGAGAATTGAAAAGTACAGGTGAACTCTGCTTCTCACAAGGTGGCAAAAGCTGGTCACTGCAACCGTCGTAAGTATGAGTCAGTTGTAAAGCAACTGAGTTTTGATCACATTGACCATGGGGCTCGTAAAGGTGGAAAATGGCCGTAGGTCACTTTTTTTTCCTGAGGCATCAATTCGAATGGTCACTGAATGAATGGTTGTAAGTCAAGGACTGCATGTAAATGGCTGGTGTTTTCCTACTCCCGGGAGAGAAGGGAAAAAGTGGGGTGTGGGGTAGATACTAAACAAGCAGCTCTAATTTTACAGTTGGTGGCGTAGCTTAAATTCTCATCTCCCTTTTTCTGAATTCTCCACGGCATTTTTCAAATCACTGATGGACGGACGGTACATTCAAAAGATTTCTCTGATGATTGTATTTGTCAGGTGCAATACACACATCCCTCTCTCTTTCTCTCTTTCTTTCTGTCTCTGTCTTTATCTCTCCCTCTGTCTCTGCCTCTCTGTCTCTGTCTTTCTTTCTGTCTCTCTGTCTGTCTCTTTCTGTCTCTCTGTCTTTCTGTCTCTCTGTCCCTCTTTCTGTCTCTCTGCCTCTCTCTTTCTGTCTCTTTGTCCCCCCTTTCTCTGTCTCTCTCTTTCTCTCTCTTCCTCTCTCTCTCTCTCTCTCTCTCTCTCTCTCTCTCTCTCTCTCTCTCTCTGTCTCTGTTTCTTTGTGTCTCTCTTCTCTCTCTCCCCCTCTCCATTTTTTCTCAGCTGTCATTCTTCACAACTCTCTATCCTGCCCAAGGGATGAATGGATGTATCAGCCTTTATCGACTGGATGTCCACAGAATTTCTTCCTATTGATCTTTTTGTTTTTCTCCTCCTCTTCTTCCTCTTCCTCCTCCTCCTCCTCCTCCTCCTCCTCCTCCTCCTCCTCCTCCTCCTCCTCCTCCTCCTCTCTTTCTCTCTTGCTCAAATGGGACTCACAAAAGGCCACGCAGTCAATTGTTCAGGTGGTCAAGAGGTCACTTGCAATTCACAAATAGACAGAAAGATGGAGGGAAGCAGCTTAAAAAATGTTCCTCTGTGATTTTTTTATTTTTATTTTTGCAACTGATGGATATTCTTAGTTTAGTTCATGATTAGATGTGGCAGTGGATGGTGGTGTTTTTAACAAATTGTCATTTAAAATTCAGCTTCAGGGTGATGTGGCTATCATCTTATGGACAGACAATCCTACTAAAGCTTTCCAGGATAACATTTCTGAATTTTAATTATTTTTAAAGAGTCTTTCCGCTAACAAATAATGATTGAAAAACACTGAAAAACATTTTAGCCTTAGGCATGAAATCCGGCTGGGTGATTTTAGGTCATTCACCAGGAGACGGTTCTAGTCCTGCCTTAAGTATGAAAGCTGGCTGGGTAACTATGGGCCAATCACAGGAGACTGTGAATTCCAGTTTTGCCCCAAGTATGAAAACTAGTTGAGTGACTTTGGGCCAATTACCAGGAGGCGGTGAGTTCTAGTCCCACCTTAAGCATCAAAGCTGTCTCTGTGACTTTGAGCCAATCACCAGGCACCTGTGAGTTCTAGTCCTCCCTCAGGCATGAAAGCTGGCTGGGTGACTTTGGGTCAGTCACTCCCTCTCAGCCCAACCCACCTCACAGGGGGGGGGGGAAATAGAAGGTAAGTGTATTAGATATATTTGCTGCCTTCAGATGTTTTTCAAAAATTATAAATGTGAGATATAAAAATTCATCAATAAATATAAAATGAAATCCTCAGCACAGCAATTGGTCTGCAACCTTGCTACTGTCAAAGAATCAAAGGGTGGGAAGGGTCCATGAAGGTCTTCTAGTCAACCCCTGTCACAGTAAGTGCATATGGAGTTTATCCGATATGTCTGTGTTGTGGCCCGCCGGTGGCCAGAAGATCTGGCAGCAGAGTCAGATAGTGAGGAGGTTGGGGAGGAACATGGGCCAGTCCCGGAGGCTGGGAAAGGCTCTGACGACGGCTCTGCGTTGGAGGCAGAGAGGGAGGTAGACAACAGAGCCAAGGTGGCGCAGTGGTTAGAGTGCAGTACTGCAGGCCACTTCAGCTGACTGTTATCTGCAGTTCGGCGGTTCAAATCTCACCGGCTCAAGGTTGACTCAGCCTTCCATCCTTCCGAGGTGGGTGAAATGAGGACCCAGACTGTGGGGGCGATATGCTGACTCTGTAAACCGCTTAGAGAGGGCTGAAAGCCCTATGAAGCGGTATATAAGTCTAACTGCTATTGCTAACAGTGAGGCAGAGGAACAGCTGGAGCCTGTTCCCAGTGTGGGCATGCGCAGAGCTGCCAAAAGACAAGAACAACTAAGAAAACAGGGTCGACTTAGGAGTAAAGCCACACCTTGGAGGTGAATGGCCCCTCCCATAGAAAACAAAAGAGGAGCGAATGGGGAGGGGGCTTTTGCAGGAAACAATCCGTTCCTTCGGTCGTTTCAAGAGTGGAAAGTTCTGTTTGTGACTATAAGAGACTCTGTGCCAAGTGTTGCCTTTCCCTGCGGTTGGAAACTAGTTATCTGGCAGATCTCCAACCGAGATAAGGTTCGTGTGGATGAATATTCCTCTGAAAGACTGTTTGCTAAGCCTTGCTGGCTGTGAATGAAAGGAATTCACAGTCGTGTAAATAAAAGGGGTTTTGCCGGGACCAAGACTCTGCTTCACGCTTTTTAAGGATACCTGGGTCAGAACAGTCTGGAAATGATAATTTAGTATTCCACATCCAATAAAACATGACATCAAAACCCAAACCAATAAGAAACAAATTCTTGTGGGTGCAGATAAAAACATTATTTTTTTAAATTAGCTTTCCGCCTACTCAAAGTTAGGCAGGTGGATAAAAATCTCCATACAGTCCACCAGAAATATGTAAAACAAAAAAAGAAAATTCCGTCAGTTAATTTCTAAGGAGATAGAGGACATCGCCGGTCCTGCTGTTACTGTGGCAACCAACCATGACAATGTACCAGACAAGTTAATTTAGGAGCCCAACTATTTCTGAAAAGTGTTAAACAAACAGATGGATTGTGTCTTCAAACGGCTTTGGAATATTTGTATCTTTCAAAACAAAGATGTGTACGATTTGCACAAACCTTCCTCGAATGAGCAAATTTTTCCTGGGAGGATTGGGAAGCGTTCAACATTAACAGAGTCGGAAGGGACCTTGGAGGTCTTCTAGTCCAACCCCCTGCTCAAGCAGAAAACCCTATTCCATTTCAGACAAACAGTTGTCCAGTCTCTTCTTAAAAACCTCCAATGATGGAGCACTGTTTTGACCGAGGTTTCCCAAGAGCATGAAGCAAAAAACCTTTTATTATTGACTGTGAATTCTGCTCATTCACATCCAGCAAAGTCTTTCGAGGGAGGATTTATAGTCACAGACCTTATCTGGAGAGACCTTATCTTGGAGAGCTGCCAGGCCGATAACTGCAAATCTTGGCAAGGAGCCTCAGAGAGTCAGGAACCAATTAAGTGAGCTCATTGTCTCCTGCAAACTCCACTCCCCTTTTGCTCCTCTTTTATTTCCTCTGGGAGGGGCCATTCACCGTCCATCTGTGGCCTTATTTCCAAGTCTAAGAAACGCCCTTCTGGGTTCAGTTCCAAGTTGAGGGGGGGGAACCCTGGAAACATGGAGGCTGCTTGGAAAGATGGTTTAATGGTGGACAGGACCACATGGCTTGAGCTCCTGAACAGAAAAGGGGGGATCCCATGCTTCTAAATGTTGGGTGAAGAAGAAGAAGAGGCAAGAGATGCTGAAAGTCCCTGGTTTTATGCCCTCTCTGGCCTTTGAACCTGATCTTGTATTCTGATTGGTTGGTTCAGACTCCCATGGGTCCATGAATGGGGCAACTGTGGAGGCTGTGCGGATCTGGATGCGGAGGAACAAGCTCCAATCCCTCCAAGACTGAGTGGCTGTGGTTTCCGTCATCCCGATTTGTGCATCTTGTTCCATCTTTGATGATAGGGGGAGAAACTTTACCCCACTCAGAGAGGGCCCGCAATCTGGGCGTCCTCCTGGATACGCGGCTTAGTCTAGAAGAACACCGACGGCCGTGACCAGGGGGTCCTTTTACCAGGTTCACCTGGTACATCAGTTGCGTCCCTTCCTGGATCGGGATGCTCTGTGCACAGTCACTCACGCCCTCGTCCTTTCTCGTCTGGACTACTGCAACGCTCTCTACATGGGGCTGCCCTTGAAGAGCACCCGGAGGCTTCAGCTGGTCCAGAATGCGGCCGCGCGGGTTATCATGGGGGCACCTAGGTGCTCCCATGTTACACCCCTTTTAGGCGGCCTGCACTGGTTGCCGGTTGTCTTCCGGGTGCGATTCAAGGTACTAATTGTGACCTTTAAAGCGCTCCATGGCTTAGGCCCAGGGTACCTGCGAGACCACCTACTGCCACCGGTAGCCTCCCACCGTCCAGTGCGATCCCACAGAGTTGGCCTCCTCAGGGTGCTGTCGGCCAGACAGTGTCGGCTAGCGACCCCCAGGGGGAGAGCCTTCTCTGTGGGAGCGCCTTCCCTCTGGAATGAGCTGCCCCCCGGAGCTTCGTATAATCCCCGACCTCCGGTCCTTCCGACGCGCCCTAAAAAGTTGGCTTTTCCAGCAAGCCAGCCTGGCCTGAGTAGAATAAAATATAGGATTAATTTGGTTGTTAATTTTAATTTAATTTTTAATTTTTTATTGTAAATATCAATTGTTTTTTTTTGATACTTTATTTAATGTCCCTTTTAATTTTTGTAATATGTGTTTTCTTTTATGTTGTATGCCGCCCTGAGTCCTTGGGAGAAGGGCGGAATATAAATCCAATAAACCTATCAGAAACCTAAGCTAACTCTCTAGGCTGTGTTTTGAGTCCAAGCTTGGTTGAGCATGGCTTCTTCCCAGGTGCCCTGCGGTGAGATGGGTAAAGGGCTAATACGATCACGCCTTAATCCTGGAGCTGAGGGGGGGACCTTTGTTATGTAGAATAGACTGGCTCAGGCCTTTTAATGGCCCATTGGCAAAGGTGGGGGCTGTCAAAAGTGAATGTGTTTCCTGCCTAAAAACATGTTTCTCCATTTCTTATCCAGGGAAATATAATATTATGCCATTTCAATATTTCCTAGGATATTTCATTCTTCTAGGAGAGGGGTGGGTTTTAACTTCCTACAGTTCTTTGGCACCCAAACCTCACTCCATACCATAAAAGACCTCTTTTTTTTCCCCCTATTAAAATGTTCAGCCTCAGATGCACAGCTCTTGCAATCTTCTCAAAACACATGTTGGAAATTGGCAAACTTAAGTTTCATTCCTGCTAGGATAATAATTTCAATATTACTGTGACAACTCCGGGAAGGAAAAACGGTTGCTTGTAGAAATTCAATTTTGGGGGAGGAAGTGTATATTTAGGTGTATAGGGGAGAGGGAGAGGGGGAGGGGGAGGGAGGGAGGGAGGGAGAGAGAGAGAGAGGAAAAAATCTCTGTGGGTTAGATTCGAGCACCAACTCTTAAACTCTGCAAGTGTTCAATCTTCTTCAGAGTAGCTCGAGGCCACACTAAAAAAGAAATACGGGAAGAGTATTGTCTTCGTGTTTTGCTAAATTTAATAGCGCTAAGAAGACTGAAGTGTTTCTAAGAACAGAACTCAACCTGCAATACGATGCCTTAAAGAATAGAAATCAAATCATTTTCTTTTGCAGTAGAAGATGTGTGCAATAGAGGGTCACCATCAGTGGTGGGTTTCAAATTTTTTTAGAACCTCTTCTGTAGGTGCGGCCTGCTTTGTGGGAGTGGCTTGCCGGCCATGTGACTGGGTGGGAGTGGCTTGCTGGTCATGTGACTGGGTGGGAGTGGCTTGCCGGTCGTGTGACTGGGTGGGAGTGGCCAACTTGTAAAATGTGGCGATACTCATTTAACAACGCTCTTGCTTAGCAACCAAAATGTTCTGGAAGCGTAACTATGGAGATTCTCAACCATCCAGGTCATGGTTGTCCCAAAGGCGCTCCAGTTGTGGTCAGACCTGCAAGCCATCTTTTCTTTTAAGGTTTCAGCCCTGCCACACTTTTGCTTTCTACTGTGGGAAAATGGGAGGGGGGAATTTTGTGGAGTTGGGTGATGTGTAGCCATAACAACATTCTTCTTAGAAAATCAAGGTCACTTTTTGTCTCTGCACCTGGCTGGATGTGAATGAGGGGGAAATCTGTCTTCATGGCAGTAGAAGATTGGACCATGGGATGGACCTGTGGATGTTGGGGCAGGATCTTGAACTTTCAACTGGGTGGGGGAAACCTGGAAGCTTTCAGATTCAGGTTTTCCCAGATGTGCCAACATGACATCTCTAAAAACTTTGAGGAACCACAAACCTCAGAGTTTTATTTTGTTGGGGGTGTGTGTGTTTTTTTTAGAATATCACTTCTGAAGACAAGGTGTTCCACTGATCAATTGTTCTAACTGTCAGGAAGTTTCTCCTTAGCTCTAGGTTGTTTCTCTCCTTGATTAGTTTCCACCCATTGCTTCTTGTCCTGCCTTCAGGGGCCTTGGAGAATAGCTTGACTCCCTCTTATTTATGGCAGCCCCTCAAATATTGAAAGACTGCTATCATGCCACCCCTACTCCGTCTTTTCATTAAACTAGACCTACCCAAGGCTGGAGAAGACTCCTGCGAGTCCCTTGGACTGCAAGGTTATCCAACCGGTCAGTCCTAGAGGAGATCAACCCTGGCTGCTCGTTCAGGCGATTTCCTGCGGGCGGCTTCCAGCACACCTTCTCGGGCAGCCACAGGCAAGGCGCAAAAATCAGCTGGGCAGCGTGGGCGGGGCGAGCGAGCCAGAGAGTGAGATATGTAGGAGGGATAGTGCCAGGGTGGGTGGCCGGGGCCAGCTGGTAGTCGGGACTAGCAGTTTGCCTGAATCGGTCCTAACCGGCAGTAGCCCACCTCTGCATCTATGCCAGCTCTGCATTTTAGGGCTGTGCGAACAGAGACCATTTCATTTCATTTCATTTCATTTATTTGTATGCCGCCCTTTTCCCTGGGGGGACTCAGGGCGGCTCACAATTCAAAAAGGGAGGGGGGAAAGACAAACAGTATTCCAATATGGAAACAATACAACATATTAAAAGAGAGCACAACAGTCACACAATTCGGGTGGGGTTGGAATCTTAACCCCAGGCCAGCCGGGACAGCCAGATCTTCAAAGCGGCGCGGAAGGATTGGAGGGTGGTGAGGGTCCGAATCTCCACGGGGAGTTCGTTCCAGAGGGTCGGAGCAGCCACCGAGAAGGCTCTCCTCTGGGTAGTCGCCAGTTTGCACTGGCTAGTAGATGGAATTCGGAGGAGGCCTAATCGATGCGATCGTATCGGTCTAGTGGAGGTAATTGGCAGTAGGCGGTCTCTCAAATAGCTTGGTTGATGGTGGGAAACCAGGAATAGGATGACACAAACACTCCTGCCAATGGGAAACCGGGCCACACACAAGTGTATGTCCTACATCTGGAAAGCAGCTGGCGTGAGCTGTATTGCTTTCGACTTTACAGTATTTAGCGTGGCAGAAGTAAGCTGCATTGTGTCTTTTGCAGGCTCGGAATATTAACTGTTTAACTGTTTATTAAATTTATAGGCCACCCAATCCCAGAGGGACTCCGGGCGGCTTACAGAAACAGAAATTAAGAGAAATTAAAAACAGATAAAACACGACAAATTTAAAAAGACAGAACATGCACCCAATCTAAGCGGGGCTGGACCTCAATGCAGAGGTCAACAGCCCCAGGCCTGCCGGAATAGCCAGGTCTTAATAGCTTTTCAGAAGGCCATGAGAGTGGGTAGGGTCCGGATCTCTGGGGGTAGCTCATTCCATAGGGCCGGAGCGGCAACAGAGAAGGCCCTACTCCGAGGCGTCGCCAGCCGGCATTGTCCAGCTGATGGCACCTGGAGATTAACAGAATCGCAGAGTTGGAAGAGATCTTGGAGGTCTTCTAGTCCAATCTCCCCTGTTCAAGTAGGAGACCCTGAAGCATTTCAGACAAACGGTTGCCTGATCTCTTCTTTTAAAAACTCCAGTACAAATCAATCCGTCAATCCAGGCCCCGTTCTCTAACCTATCTAACAGTGCATCTAACACCATAGCAGCATCCCAGTATTTGAAGGGTTGCCACAAAGAAGAGGAGGTCAGTTTGTTTTCCAAAGCACCAGAAGGCAGGAGAAGAAACAGTGGATGGACACTAATCCAGGAGAGATTCAACCTGGAATTGAGGAAAAGCTTCCTAAGAGTGAGGATAATTAACCAGTGGAACAGCATGCCACCAGAATTTGTAGGTGTTTCATCGCTGGAAGTTTTTAAAGAAAACTCACAAGAGAGCCGAGGTGGCGCAGTGGTTAGAGTGCTGTACTGCAGGCCACTTCAGCTGACTGTTATCTGCAGTTCAGCTGTTCAAATCTCACCGGCTCAGGGTTGAATCAGCCATCCATCCTTCCGAGGTGGGTAAAATGAGGACCCAGACTGTGGGGGCGGTATGCTGACTCTGTAAACCGCTTAGAGAGGGCTGAAAGCCCTATGAAGCGGTATATAAGTCTAACTGCTATTGCTATTGCTAAAAGACTGGACAGCCACTTGTCTGAAATTATATAGGGTCTCCTGCTTGAGCAGGGGGCTGGACTAGAAGACCCCCAAGGTCGTTTTCAGCTCTATTCTGATTGGTTGAGATAACTAGGTAATGATGGGAAGATTTAGGGGTGACATAATAGCATCTTCCTCTACATGAAGGGCTGTCACAGAGAAGGGGTGGTGGTGTCAATCTATTCTCCAAAGCACCTGAGGGCAAGTCAGGAAGTCACAGGTGGAAGATCCTTAAAGTAAAATCCCACCTAGAACTAAGGAAAACCTTGACCGGAGAACTAAGGAGAACTCTTATTCTGTTAATATTTGGTGTGAACTGAAGCTTGTGTCAGAATAGAGCAGGAAGGGACCTTGGAGGTCTTCTAGTCCAACCCCCTGCTCAAGCAGGAGACTCTATACCATTTCACACGAGTGACTGTCTAGTCTCTTCTTAAAAACCTCCAATGATGAAGCACCCACAACTTCTGGTGGCAAGCTGTTCCACTGGTTAATTGTTCTCACTGTTAGGAAGTTTCTCCTTAATTCCAAGTTGCTTCTCTCCTTGATAAGTTTCCATCCGTTGCTTCTTGTCCTGCAAGGTCCCTTCCAGCTCTATCCTGAGGCAGCAGAGACATTTTTAGGTGAGATAGATTGACAAACGAAAATAAAACGTGGCGTTACCCCACCAGAAAACGTGAGCAGAACCTCAAACCGAATTCCAGAAGGCATCAACCATCAAGTTGCTATTAACTGTTCATTAGGAGGAGATAATGCTACCCCTCCTGCTGAGAAGCGAAAAGCTTTTTGGGCCGTTTCCTTCTTGCCAAGGCTTTATGAAAGATAATTTAAAATGCCTGGTGAGAGATGGCAGTTGCAAGCCACAGTAATCTACCTTGACAGCAGTTCTTTATTTGCGAGAATTAGGAGCCGAGTTCATTAAATGAAGAGTTTTTTCTCCTTTGTGGGCACTAATTTATTTTTTCAATGCTGTTGGTATTTCAAAATTTGGCCGGAGAAAATGTCAGGGCCGATACAGAGCCAGCCAAACATTTTGGATCACAGCTCCCTTGATTCGTGTGCGATGCACACACTGATTGGGTTTATGGCAGTGATAGTTTGAAACAGTTAGGATGGCCAGATTTTATAGAAGAGAAGAGAATTAATAGGAATGGAATAGAATAGAATAATGAATGGAATAGAGTAGAATAGAGTACAGTAGAATAGAATAGAATTAATAGGAATGGAATAGAATAGAATAGAATAATGAGTTTGGTGATTTTTCTGGCAGACATTTCATGATCCAACTAGGTAATAACATCAGTGCTTAGAAGGGAATGGGGTTAGCAGGAAGGAGGGAGCGGACTGGGTCCTTGGTGCTCTCTGAGTTTGATTTTTTTTCTTGCAGACAGATCATGACACAGCTAGTTAATAATATCAGTGCTAGAAGGGAGGAGAAGATGATGAAGAAGAAGGAAAAAGGAGGAGGGGGAGGAGGCAGAAGGAGGAGGAAGAAAAAGAAGAAGGAAAAGGAGGAGGAGGAGGAAAAAGAGGAGGAGGAGAAAGAGGAACAGGAGGAAGAAAAAGATGGAAAAGAAGGAGGAGGAGGAAGAAGAGGAGGAGGAGGAGGAGGAGGAAGAAGAAGAAGAAGAAGAAGAAGAAGAAGAAGAAGAAGAAGGAAAAAGGAGGAGGAAGAGGAAGGAAGAAGAAGAGGAGGAGGAGGAAGGGAGAAGAGGAAGAGGAGGAAGGGAAGAAGAAGAGGGAAAAGAAGGGAAAAGAAGAGGAAGAGAAGGAGAAGGACTAAAGAGAAAAGAAATGTGATCACCCATCTACAGTAATATTCCAATGCATTCTAATAACGGCCATCTGGAAAGGGAACGGCAGAAGCAAATCTCTCTTTTTTGCTATCAATTATTTTGATCCTTCCACAGGGCTCCCTTTTCTCCTCTGGCGGAAGTTCCTGACTTCAATCTCCTGGGACCATCCTGGATCCTCAGACATCTGAGCGGAGGGAGTTTCTTTAAGCCCTACATAAGACAACTTTGCATCCGAAAATCCAAAGGGAAGGTGCATTATCCAATTCGGGGCTCTTCAGGATAGGGGTTCTCTGCCTAATTTGTGAGCGCTACTTTAAATAGCCCCCCCGGAGTTGTAAAAGTAACCCCTCTCCCTGTTATTCCAGCAGTGGGAGGAAGCTCCGTGTGCTGCAGCTCCAATTGGATCAACAATAACTAATTACAGAAAGACTCTGTTCCTGAAAATGGGCTCTCTAATTGAATGGCTGGGTACGTAGGTTGGATGAACACAAAAGTGTAAATGGATGCATCCCATTTCTGCAAAGCGGAAGGGACCCAAATATATGCGGGCAAGTCCTCGATGTACAGCAGGGGGGAAAGTCTCTGAAGTCTGTTACCGCTTCGCTTGTAAGCCCCCCTCCCTTCTAGCACTGATGATGTTACCTAGTTGGATCATGAAATGTCTGCAAGAATACAAGCAAGCTCAGAGAGCACCAAGGACCCCACACTTCTCCTCCTCCTTTCCCTCCTTCTTTCCCCTCCTTCTTTCCTCTCCTGCTCTATGCTCTTTCTCTCCACAAGCCCCCCTCCCTTCTAGCACTGATGATGTTACCTAGTTGGATCATGAAATGTCTGCAAGAAAACCACCAAGCTCAGAGAGCACCAAGGACCCCACACTTCTCCTCCTCCTCCTCTTCTCCACTCCACAAACCCCACTCCCTTCTAGCACTGATGATGTTACCTAGTTAGGGTAATGAAACGTCTGCAAGAAAACAAGCAAGCTCAGAGGGCACCAAGGATCTCCCAGTCCTCCTCCTCCTCCTCCTCCTCCTCCTCCTCCTCCTCCTCCTCCTCCTCCTCCTCCTCCTCCTCCTCCTCCTCCTCCTCCTCCTCCTCCTCCTCCTCCTCTCCACAAACCCCACTCCCTTCTAGCACTGATGATGTTACCTAGTTAGGGTAATGAAACGTCTGCAAGAAAACAAGCAAGCTCAGAGAACACCAAGGACCCCACAGGTATGTTCCCCTTCATTCATAAGTTAGAATCCTTTCATTGAAAAATTGTATCCTGGCTAATGCAGGTTTTATTTTTTATTTTTACTCTGCTTAACAAAAGGGGTGGGATCTAAGCTATCAAGGACATTGTTCATTACACTTTGGAGGGAGAGAAAAAAGTCAGTGTAATCATCACCAACTCTGCAACTGCTTCTGTAAATACCAAACGACAGTGATAAAATAATTAATTCCACCGTGGTCTGTAGGGTAATTGAAAATGCTGCAAGCTTAGATGCTAATTGTCCTTGTAGATGCTCCCCATCGGAAGCTCGCCGTGGTACCAAGTTTGGGTTTGGAAGGAAGGCCCGTTGCAGTCCATTGTGTCATGCGGGGAAAAACTCAACAATCTGAAAAAAGGGCTCCACAGCTCACTTAGTACATGATGTGTGTATTACACAACATGTGACTTTTCTGCTCTAGAAATGAACCAAAGCTATTTTGTTAGTTTTCAGCCTTCAGGAACAAAGTCTTGACTTGTTCTGTTGACTACAGCTTTACCATACAGGAAGTCCTCGTTTTGCAACCATTCATTTAATGAATGTCTACGGAGATTCTCAGTCATCCAGGTCAAGGCTGTCCCAAATGTGTATTCTGTTGTCTTTTGTTGTTTTTCAAAAGACAACTGGACTTTCTTGGTTTTTCCATGAAGACGTTTCGCTTCTCATCCAAGAAGCTTCTTCAGTTCGTCCAGGGCTAGAAAGGATCTAATGTTCAATTCATAAAGTTGCCAGGGTGAGGAAAAGTGCGGAGCGCATTCCGTGCATACTTTCGGGTAGAGTCGGATCTCAGATTACTACAGCAGGCTTGGGAGGGGTGCACCTCACTGGGAAATGTGATTCATGACACAGACAGAGGGGAGGGAAGAAACAGGGGCAAAGTTCAGCTATAATTCAAATGAGGCTCAGATCTGACTGCAATAGGGTATTGCCCAAATGGTGCTCCTGATAAATGACTGGTTTTCTTTTGAAACTTGGCTCGAGGCTCATGAATCAAATTAGGGCATCTTTCGGGAACCTAACAGACAGAGGTCTTAGTGCAACCCCTTGCTCATGGCAGGAGATTCTATACCAGAGCTGTCAAACTTGTGGCCCTTCGCCACTTCTGGAGGCAAATCGTTCCACTGATCAATTGTTCTAACTATCTGGAAGTCCCTCCTTATTTCTACGTTGCTTCCCTCCTTGATTAGTTTCCATCCGTTGCTTCTTGTCCTACCCTCAGGTGCCTTGGAGAATAGCTTGACTCCCTCTTCTTTGGGGCAGCCCCTCAAATATTGGAACATTGCTATCAACGTCACGTCTTCCATATCTTGTCGTGGAAATGTCTAATCTACCCTTTTTAATTCTGGGATACAACCTAGAATTTCTTGCAAATCAAGGCTATTTGCTCCCCCAGTGGGACAGGGACAGATTTATGCAATGGGCAACCCACATCTGAATATTCATGTCTGTTTTCCAGCAGAGTTATCCCAGCAGCAGGATCTGGGTTGAGGGATGTATGGCAGCGTGCTAAGTATAAATTAGCAGATGAGGCAGGTCTGTTCTACTTAACTTTCTACCTCTGGGGAAAGATTTCTGCTCTGGAAAATGTTCACGCTGTTTTTTTAAATTAAAAATCTGCAGGCAAAATAGTCGGATCAGATTCAAGGTTAAGTGGTGGTGGTGGTGGGGCTACATTTGCTAAAACATTCAAGATGACCAAGGAGTGACCTATACCCTGATCTGGTTTAACATCACCAGTTGTTCTCTTAAGAGTGGTATAATTGGCTAGAGGAAAGAGGGGGAGGGAAGTAGGAAGGCAATAAAGAAAAGAAGAAAGATCAAGAAACTACAAAACAAATAAAAAACCAGAGAATGAATAAGAAGTGGAAATACAAAATAGATTATAGACAAAAATAATAGGAAATAAAAGACATAGCCTCTATTTGGGCATACTAGGTGTTTTGACATAACACTTAATCATTTCCTTGGCTCAGCTGATAAGGGAGGAGAGATTGTGGCTTAGAGGCTAATACAATTGCCTAATATGTAAAAACAGCCCAGGTTCAAATCCCAGTAAGGGTATGGCTAGCTGATGAGAGCTAAATAGCTTGAAATAGATCTATACTAGTCTCCCTTTATTTATTTATCAGCATAAATGCAACACAAAAAAGAGAGATACAGTTATACAAGATTTACATGCGCCGATAAAGGAAGCACAATGGATATGTAAAAGAAGGACAATGGGTTGCAAAGATGTTATGTTTGCATAAACAAAATTTTTAATTTTTTTTTAAAAAGAGTGAAGGTTTATTTTATTTTTTCCCCTCATAGCACTTCCTGGGCTGCTCATGGAACTGTGCAGAATTCTTTTCAGGTGGGGAGGGGGAGTAGAATTTCTAACTCCTTAGCATCAGAGCATGTTAATATAAGACAACTGGCAGTTGGAACAGAGTTCTTTTCAGGTGGGGAAGGGGAGTAGAACTCCTTAGCATCAGAGCGTATTAATTACTGTATAAGAAATACTTATGATCTGACGGTCATTTTGAAAAATCCTTTCTTAGCGAGTACCTAGAAGCGAAGAGGAACATACGTGCCAAATTTCAAGTTTGTAGAATTTACGCTTCTGGAGATTTAGGAATGAGTGAGTGGTATTTGGCTTTTATATAGAGAGAAGATAGATTCTATGTAGAAAATAAGTTTAACCTTTGTCTACCTCTTACCAGAGATACTTTCCAAGGACCAGCCAATATTGCAGGATGATGATTATTTATTTCTTTACTTTTTTGCAACTACCATTTTTGCTTCCCTGGTTCTGCTGGCAGTGAAATAATCAATTTAGCTCACCGGAGGGTTCCTGCTCCAGAGCTTTAACTCCTAATAAAAAGAGCCTTGGAAGGAAAGTAGCCATAAAAACAAAAAACTCTTAGGAATTAACTACCGTATTTTTCGGAGCATAAGACGCACTTTCCCCCCCTCAAAATAGAGGGTGAAAAACTGGGGGCGTCTTATATACTGAATACAGTATTTATGGCCTTATATACTGAATACAGTATTTATAGCAATAGCAATAGCAGTTAGACTTATATACTGCTTCATAGGGCTTTCAGCCCTCTCTAAGCGGTTTACAGAGCCAGCATATTGCCCCCATCCGGGTCCTCACTTTACCACCTCGGAAGGATGCAAGGCTGAGTCAACCTTGAGCCTGTGAGATTTGAACAGCCGAACTGCAGAACTGCAGTCAGCTGAAATAGCCTGCAGTACTGCATTTAACCACTGCGCCACCTCAGCTCCTGAAACCTTGCCCCCTTTGCAAAAACGACCATGCATAGCCTTTAGGAGGCTTCCAGTGTGCTCCTGGGGGCTGGGGAGGGCAAAAATGAGTGAAAAACGGGCCGTTTTTTCTCATTTTTGCCTCCCCCAGCCCCCAGGAGCACTCTATAAGCCTCCTAAAGGCTATGCATGCACTTTTTTTGACCAAAAAACCCACGACATGCCGTTTTTGGGAGGTCTGCAGAGAGCAATTTTTTTTTTTTATTTGCCTCTTCGAAATCTTGGAGCGTCTTATACTCTGAAAAATACGGTAACCGCTTAACATTAGTTATTCCAACTTCAGTCTGCAAAGTTTCCCTGCTGTGTGGGATTTTTGCGAATTGTATTCAGGACGAGAGCCAGGATGCCTGGTTGGAGAAAGCTACTTTCAAGTTACGTCTCCACAAAAGATCCCCTTTTGTGTCGCTCCGCCCAACTCCAACTTTGAAGGGAAGTTCTACCTAGTGGATCAAAAGCGATGCGAAGTCCTTGAAAAGACGGTTTGAGTGCTGCGGCTTCGGTTGGGAGGCATTAAGATACTTTAGGGCTGCAAAGAATGGAGGAGGGAGAAGGACATGAAATTTCAGCTTTTCCTTTTTAGAACGCGGAATGATGGTTCCCGGGGGGGTGGATGGGAGAGCACAATTCTTGCTTTAGACATCCCTATAAATACTGCAAATTGCCATTATGCCTTATTAATGTGCAGCTATAGTGACCCCCAAGGGTTAATTAATAATGCTAAGGTGTTTATGCAGCTTCATCTTGGACATATTTCATGGCCCACCTACTATTCTTTGCAAGATCGAGGTAGAGGGATAACTGGCAACCAGTAATTAAAAGGCTGTTAAGTTGTTCATCAGATGCCCAGAGGATGTTGGTTTATATGGGCTATGTTTAGCTGAGAAACGAAAAGAGGGTTTGTTGCACTGAACAAACCCTGGTTTGTTAAAACACTAAACCGCTGCTTGGCTTCAAAAGGCCCAAACAGAATAACAGAGTTGGAAGGGACTTTGGAGGTCTTCTAGCCCAACCCCCTGCTCAGGCAGGAAGCCCTACATCAGTGACAGCTAAACCTTCCCCCATCATGTGCCAAATGCGGGGGGGGAGCACAGGGGGGTCGTATATGCGGATGTGCTCACACTCATAATACTATGTGTGCAACCCGCCATCCACATGCACACATGACCCCCCCCTCAAGCACATGCACGTGCGACCCCCTCAAGCACATGCACGTGCGACCCCTGCCCTCTCCCCACTTTTTGGCATGCCATGGACCCGTTTTCCGCCCTCGCCAGGCTCCAGAGGCTTTCTAGGAGCCTGGGGAGAACGAAAATGGCCTCCCCCACACCGCCCCACCCCTGGAGGCCCTCCGTAGGCTTCAGGAGGCTTCCCTGAAGGCTCCAGAGGGTGAAAAATGGCCCTAGGTGGCGCAGTGGTTAGGATGCAGTACTGCAGGCCACTTCAGCTGACTGTTATCTGCAGTTCAGCGGTTCTAATCTCACCGGCTCAAGGTTGACTCAGCCTTCCATCCTTCCGAGGTGGGTGAAATGAGGACCCGGATTGTTGGGGGCAATATGCTGACTCGGTAAACCGCTTAGAGAGGGCTGAAAGCCCTATGAAGCGGTATATAAGTCTAACTGCTATTGCTATGGGCAAACTGGAAGTTCAGGAATGGCGACTTCTGGGTTGAACATAGGGCCATCTTTCGCCCTCGGGAGGCTTCAGGAGGCTTCCCTTAAGGCTTTGGAGCATGAAAAATGGCCCAGTGCACAAACTGGAAGTCTGTTCCCCAACTTCTGGTTTGGGTTTTGGGTGGTTTTTCGCCCTCTGGAGACTTGAGGGAAGCCTCCGGAGAGTGAAAAGGGGCTGAAAAAGAAGGCCAAAGTCAGCTGGCCAGCACGCGCATGCACACTGGAGCTAACAGGGCAACACATTGCGCGCCCTAACAAATGGATCCATGTGCCACTTGTGGCCCATGTGCTGTAGGTTTGCATCACAGCCCTATAGCATTTCAGACAAATGGTTGTCCAGTCCCTAAGCAATAGCATTTAGCAATAGCACTAAGACCAGGTGTCAAACTCAAGGCCTGGGGGCTGGATCTGGCCCACGGGGTGCTTAGATTTGGCCCCCAGGCCCGCCCTGGAAACAGCGAAGGGCCGACCTGCAGTACCTCTGCCAGTGAAAGTGGCTGGTGACTTTGGGCCTACCAAGGCTCCATTTTCTGCTGCAACGGCCTCCTGCAGCCCTCTGCCAGCAAAAAAAATGGAGCCCAGGTGGAGCTCCCTAAGCTTCATTTTCACTGGCAAAGGGATGCAGGAGGCCGACGCGGCCAAAAATGGAGCATTAATGAGTGACATTGAGCTGGCCATGCCCACCCTGACCATGTTCCCAGCCACACACGTACACGCACACACAACGGCCCTACAAGTTCAAACACAACCCTGATGCGGTCCTCCATGAAATTGAGTTTGACACCCCTGACTTAGACTTATATACTGCTTCATAATGCTCTACAGTGCTCTCTAAGCAGTTTACTGAGCCATATTATCAGAGTTGCATCTCCGAGCCAGATGTTGGTTAAAGTTAACGCTTCTTAAAAACCTCCAGTGTTGGGGCATTCAAAACGTCTGGAGGCAAGTCATTGCACTGATCAATTGTTCTAACTGTCAGGACATTTATCCTTAGTTCTAAGTTGCTTCTCTCCTTGATTAGTTTCCACCCATTGCTTCTTGTTCTACCCTCAGGTGCCTTGGAGAATAGTTTGACTCTCTCTTCTTTGTGGCAACCCCTGAGATATTGGAATTCTGCTATCATGTCTCCCCTAGTCCTTCTCTTCATTAAACTAGACATACCCAGTTCCTGCAACCGTTCTTCATATGTTTTACTCTCCAGTTCCTTAATAATCTTCATTGCTCTTCTCTGCACTCTTTCTAGAGTCTTAACACCTTTTTTTTTAATGTCGTGGCGACCAAACAATATTTTTTTTTAATTATTCCCAGAGTTCATCATTGCTGGGCTAAGTGCATCATAAGCCAGTTTCTACAAATCACTCTTGCCGGCTTCATATAGTATGCTAGGCACAAGCAAACCAATCATATTAGCATATTATCAGAGTTGCATTTCCTAGCCAGATGTTGGCGGAAGTTAAATCTGCATTCGCTTCTTTAATTTTTCCGAATTTAGCACCAGGTGCTTACATATTCCAGAAGTCTGAGGTTACTCCTGGGAATTCTTCGGGGCGGTGGGGGGGGGGGGAGTTTAGGGATTATCAGATTATAAGGATTTGGTGTGAAAAGATTTCATTCCCAATTGTCAGTAGAAATAGTAAAATGAATCTAACCCTGACTATAAGTGAAAGTGATGAAATGAAGAATGTCAGGTGCAAGCAACCAGAATCTATACATATAAAAGTGAAATGCCACTCACACAGCATCACAAAATCTCCAGAACCGTAAAGCCTACAAACTTGAAATTTGGCACATATTTTCCTCTTGGCTTCTAGGTGCTCGCTAAGAAAGGATTTGTCGAAATGACCATCAGATTATTCATATTTCTTATACAGTAATTAACACACTCAGATGCTAAGGAGGTAGACATTCTACTCCCCCTCCCCACCTGAAAAGAACTCTGTTCCAACTGCTAGTTGCCTCACATTCTGTTACCTCAGTTCAAACTGGCAGGCATTCCACTCCTTCACTCAGGAGCTGTCTGGGGCTCCTTACAGTACTAAACGTCAGGACCTCAGCAAAATATCTACACCTTTCCACCTATGGAACTGCTTCCGGATTCAAGGCAGCGGGAGCGATATTCCCTTATGTGTTTCAATCACCAACCACCACTGAGCCAAACGGATTGTGTACCGAATTTTTCTGCATAGCTTGATCACGTAGTTTTGTCACGGAGCACAGGTATCCAGCTAGTTCTCCCTAATTCAGTTGCTCCAAACAAATCCCTCTTTCACAATTCTTTATTTCTATATGTTTTCTTTTTTTAGACTCCTGGTGGATTTTGAGGTTCTGCAGAAAAGATAAAAGATAAAAGGCCAGGAGGTTGACAGGTTCTTAATCCACCTAAGCCAATGCTAACTAGGATCGGTGGTTCTCCAGGGTTCTCCAAAAGGTCTCCTTGGGCTATCACTCATGAAAGCTGGAAAGACTTTAATTCCCATAATTTGTTTCTTGATCACTTTAATTGGGCTTCAAGAGAATTTGAGCTTAAGGCCGTGATGGTGAACCTATGGCATGCAGAGCCATCTCTCTGGGCATGCCAGCCATCCCTTGTTGCTCTTCCAGATTCCGGCGCGCACATGTGCGCCAGCCAGCTGGTCTTCGCGTATGTGGGAGTTCCAGAAACCAGAAGAAGCACTGGGAACTTGAGCTTTTGGCTTCCGGTGTGTGCATGGACGCTGGCCATTTAGTCTTTGCATGCACATGTGCACCAGAAGACCAGGTGGCTGGCATGCATGCCAAGGAGCTGCTCTCCCAGGTTCTGGCACTCCCCTGCACACATGCGCTCCCGTTTCATCACCCAGTGCTGAAAAGGTTCACCAACACTGGCCAAAGGTCTCCTAGAAGCTGTGCATAAAATACAGTTTTACCAAAATTCAGGTTGGGCTACAATGGTTGAAAGCACAGGTGTCCATTCCTAACCCCAGGAACATCTGGGTGATGAGACATGTATTGTGAAGGACAAATTTCCTATGGGGGTCCTTGGTGCTCTCTGGCCAAGGAGCCCACAGTTCAACCCTGAGCTACAAATATTCTCTTCTATTAGGACAAATTTATGCCTAAAGTGGGACTAGAACTCACTGTCTCCTAGTGAATGGCCCAAAACCATCTAACCAACTATCGTGCCTAAGACAGAAGTAGAACTTACCATCTCCTGGTGATTAGCCCAAAGTAGCCCAGCTGGTTTTCATGTCTAAGGCAGGACTAGAACTCACTGTCTCCTGGTGGTTGGCCCAAAGTCACCCAGCCAGCTTTCATGCGTAAGTGGGACTAGAACTCTCAGGCTCCTAGTTTTACCTTCACCTCTATACCAAATAGGGTCTCGATTCCTCAAGGCAAAATAATTTAGAGGGACAGTCCTGATTATTCTCCATCTAACTTGTTGGTAAACAATTCACACACTGAGACCCAGAGATTGGTCTATTTATTTAGGTAATAAATAAATTCGTAATAAATTAACTGGGCACAAAAGCCGGCCTTTGGGTATTTGAGCTAGCTAAGAAATATGTACTTCAAAACATTCCAACAAAGCTGAAGAGGATTTAATTTTCAAATAGCCACAGAGAACAGAGCCTGTTAATCACTTTCTGCATTTAGAATGGAATTTATTGAGCCAAGGGGATTATGTTTTTATTAATAAGTAATAGAGAGGCATGCAGTACATCATCTGTATATCGAGTTCATATAAATATTTTGGATATGTTCAGAAGCAGGTCAGAAACAAGACGGGGAAGGGAAACAGAGAAAACCTTGAAATATTTTAAGGTTATCTCCAAAATTATATAATTTATGTTGCTGCTCAAAATGATGGGTAAACTGGAGAGGATAAAAGGACTTTACGCGTAGATTTATGATTTAAATTTTCAGTTTACTTTCTGACGTTAAAATGTGTGGATCCGTGCAATCTTTTCAAGACCCAGAGGAGACTTTAGATTCAACCTTCAAAGACTCTGGGGTGGTGCCAATGCGTGGCCAAAGCAGTTTGGTCTAATGGGTAAGGCACCAGGCTAGAGAGCAGGAGGTGGGGAGTTCCAGTCCTGCCTTAGGCCAGAGGTGTTGGTTGTTTGCCAACAACCCGCATGCAACATGCGTGCACACACGCCAGATGAGCTCAGCACAGGCTCAGAGGTGGCGCAGTGGTTAAATGCAGCACTGCAGGCTACTTCAGCTGACTGCAGTTCTGCAGTTCGGCTGTTCAAATCTCACCGGCTCAGGGTTGACTCAGCCTTCCATCCTTCCGAGGTGGGTAAAATGAGGACCCGGATTGTTGTTGGGGGCGATATGCTGACTCTGTAAACCGCTTAGAGAGGGTTGAAAGCCCTATGAAGCGTTATATAAGTCTAACTGCTATTGCTATTGCTAATTTACAGGGAACTGCACACGTGCAGTCACTAACGTTCAAAATTCCCTTGCAACCGCAAGGGAATCGGTTCTGCGACCCAGGCCTGAATTCCACTACCGGTACAGCCGAACTGGGGCCGAACCGGCAGCAACCCACTTCTGCTCAGCAACCTACAGAGGGCAAAAATGCCCCCCCCTGCCATGGAGGAGGGGGCAAGGTAGGCCACACCCACCATGGCCACGCCCACTCAGCAACCCGGCAGAGAACTGGTTGCTAAAATGTTTCAATCCCACCCCTTTTTCTGTGCCGTTTCAACGTTAAATGGTCAGTAAATGAACGGTTGTAAGTCGAAAAAGAAAACAGTTGCTTACCTACTCCAAGCAGTTCAGTGGGAACTGCGTTTCTAGTCCAATTTTGGAACCGATAGGAAACCTTAACCCAGGTGAGGTCTTCTGTATTAAACTCGATTTGTTCTGACAAACGATTCTGAACAGCACGCGTTTTAATTAACGTTAAGGGTGCCATTAAATAGAAAAACGAGCCCCCCGAATTGTTTTTAAGGAGATGCAAAAGAAAGAAAAATTAAAATAAACCCTGTTGTTATGCCTTAGGGCAGCATTCATTTTTGGAATGAAGGAAAGAGGAGTTGAGTGGGGGAAAGGGAGATTTTTTAAAAAAAATGAAGACTAAAAAGAATAGAAGAAGAAAGAAAGACCATTTTTGCCAGCAAGGGGATGTTGGATGTAATTCGTTTGTGACTATGTAGGGATTCTAGACAGTGGTCGGATTCAAAAAGTTTTACTAGCGGTTCTGTGGGTGTGGCTTGGTGGGCGTGGCATGGCTTGGTGGGCATGGCAGGGGAAGGATACTGCAAAATCCCTATTCCCTTCCCACTCCAGGGGAAGGATACTGCAAAATCCCTATTCCCTCCCGATCAGCTGGGGCTTCAGAGGCAGAGGATAGGTGGGGCGGGGTCAGTCAAAAGTAGTATTTAGCGGTTCTCCAAACTACTCAAAATTTCCGCTACCGGTTCTCCAGAACTGGTCAGAACCTGCTGAATACCCACCTCTGGTTCTAGACCGATTCCCCCTTTTCACTCCACCCCCAGATTCGGCCATTCCTTCCTTTGCCATATCACCTACATCAGGCTGACTATGTTTTCAAATGAATATAGATATCCTAGCTACCTCTGAATAATTTGCTCATAAAAGAAACATCAATCATGCGTTCTGGACCATTAAAGGGGAATCAGCCTTGCAAAGTCATGGTCAATCAGGAGCTCTCAGAGTAAATGAGTGCATCTGGGTTTCTGAGAATAATTATATTGCCCCGTTGATGAATTAGACAAAGTCTAAAACTGAGCACCAGAACAAGTACTTTATGGTGGTGTTCGCACAAGCAGAAAGTACATAACCAGGTCAATTAAAGAACACACAGAGCTTGATTGATTTAAACCTTGGTTAACCTCTTGTTGCTCCATGTGTTCTACAACAGTGATCACCAACTGGTGATCCATGAGAAAACTTTGGTGGTCCGCAGAAAAATTATTTGCATTTTTTATATTGCACTAAATCAGGGCTGCTCAAACTACGACCCCTGGGATGGATACATGTAATGAATGCTTGTGTTGCTGCAGAGAGTCTCCCCCTTTGGGGTCTTTTTGTGGGGGTCGGAGAGGGGCAGAAATTCCAACTTGGGGTCTGCTTCAGCCTCCTGGTGGGGGGCTTTGGCCGAAGGCTGGAGGGAAGAGCCGCTAGTGGCGAAGAGCCGGAGGGCCTCGTTCCAGTGGGACTGCATCATGGCCTGGAACTGGCTGACCATCTCAGCCCGCTGAGCCTCCAGGCGCCGGCACCTGGCCTTGCACTCCTGCAGGTCTTCTTTCTGCTTGGAAAGCCTATGATCCTAGTCCTCAGTGAGATGCTTCTGCTGAGCCTACGGCGCCGCCAAGAGAACCTGTTCAGGGGCATGGCAGGCCTGAATCGCTGCTGGTTCCAGGCCGTCAAACCACTACCAGTTCAGCCGAACTGGTCCAAATTGGTAGGAACCCACCTCTGGTTGATCCTCTCTTCTGTGTGGCCCTCAAATATCGGAACACTGCTATTGCATCACCCCCGGTCCTTCTTTTCATTAAACTAGATTGATGGCAGTGAGTGGCCCATGGCGATTTCTACCCAGGTGCTTATTTAAAATATCTGAATGGGAGAGTGAATTTTTGGCCCTTTATTCAAATATATTGAACGTACAATTTTCAGTCTAACCCTCGAGAGAAGAGATTATATGGTGCTACATCCCTGAGTCGCTTGCTTTGCCCAAGGAAATGTATTAAATTGTGTTCGAGCTGGCCCTGGACTGCCGAAAGACTCTTTTGTTTCCAGCCCAAATGTGTTCCGCTACTGATAAAAAATGGTTTTCCCCTGGGTGCCCTTGCAACCTGCTTTCTGAAAAGAAGGTAGAGCAGAATCTTAACCACGTTTAAAGTCTGGGAATGGCCAAGAGACAGATGCCCAGGGGTGGGCTTCAAAAATTTCAGCCATGGTGGGCTTGGCTTAGTCAGCCTTCTGCACTATGGCGGAGCCCCCCCCCCCCAGTTTTCGCCTTCCCAAAGCTCCAGAGGCTTTCCCTCGAGTATCTGGGAGGGCGAAAACTCCCTCCCGTGGGCTTTGGAGGCCCTCCAGAGTATCAGGCTTCCAAATAGCATCCAAAATTAAATCAGAGTCCAAGGCAAAGCATTCCTCAAAGTTCTCATTTATTAAGAGAGCCATGCTGGCACATCTGGGGAAACCCGAATCTGAAAGCTTCCCGGTTTTCCCCACCCAGGTGGAAGTTCAAGATCTTGCCCCCACACCCACAAGTCCATCACATGGTCCAATCATCTACTGCCATGCTGGCTGCTCCATCCATCCACTTCCGGTCAGGTGCAGAGGTACAAAGACAAAGGATGACCTTGGCTTCCTAGAAAGAATGTTGTTATGGCTACATGTCATCTAACTCCGTATTATCCCTCCTCCTATTTTCCCACAATAGAAAATGCATAGTAGAATAATAGAATAATCGAAAGTGTGGCAGGCTTAAGGTCCCAAAGAAAAGGTGGTTTGCAGGCATGAGGAAGGAAATGGGCCCATTTCCTGCCTCCTGGAACTTCAGGGAGGCCCGTGAAGGCACCAATCATAAATATAAAGCTCCAACAGAAATGGAGGGGGGGGAAACTTTCCTAACAATTTAGAGGATGGAGGTGGGGAGAGAGAGAGAGAGAGAGAGACTATTCATTCATTCCATGTGCAATTTATAGCTTCACGAATTAGCTTTCTCTGCCACCTCATATTGATTTTGTTTTTATCCCTACAAGGCCTTCAGGCGACAGTTCGGGCCGTTTCAAAATGGAACTCATATATTAAATAAGCACCTGCCTTCCTTTCGCTATGGACAAGGGGAATTGGCGAACAAAAAGGCGCTGAGTATTATAGGAATTGCAAAATGTTGTGTTCGGTGACATTAGCACCAAAGTTGATTCTAGGTTTGGTTTTTTTTTTTTTTAAATGGCATTCATATACAGGGATTTATGTTTCAAGGGAAGATAAGTTTCCTGCAGGCAAACCAAGTTGAGAAAGGAGATAAGAGCTAGGGATGATGGGTTTTATTTTTTTAATGTTGCCATCTATACAAAAGAATCTCTGATCCCTGGAAACTGAATTTGTAACTCTGAGATGGATCTTGGAGTCCTAGTGGACAACCATTTAAATAGGAGCCAGCCGTGTGCAGCAGCTGCCAAAAAAGCCAACACAGTTCTAGGCTGCTTAAACAGAGGGATAGAATCAAGATCAGGTGAAGGGTTAATACCACTTTATAAGGCCTTGGTAAGGCCACACTTGGAATATTTGCATCCAGTTTTAGTTGTCACGATGTAGAAAAGATATGGAGACTCTGGAAAGAGTGCAGAGAAGAGCAACAAAGAGGATTAGGGATGGATGCTAAAACAGATGAAGAACGGTTGCAAGAACTGGGTATGTCTAGTTGAATGAAAAGAAGGACTAGGGGAAACATGATAGCAGTCTTCCAATATCTCAGGGGTTGCCACAAAGAAGAGGGAGTCAAACTATTCTCCAAGGCACCTGAGGGTAGAACAAGAAGCAATGGGTGGAAACTAATCAAGGAGAGAAGCAACTTAGAATTGAGGAGAAATTTCCTGACAGTGAGAACAATTAATCAGTGGAACAGAAATTGCCTCCAGAAGTTGTGAATGCCCCAACACTGGAAGTCTTTAAGAAGATGTTGGATAGCCATTTGTCTGGAACGGTATAGAGTTTCCTGCCTAGGCAGGGGGTTGGACTAGAAGACCTCCAAGGTGCCTTCCAACTCTGTGATTCTATTAGTGCGCGTGCATGTGCACTGGCCATCTGGTCTTCCAATTTCTAGTATGCATGCGCATTCGAAGACCAGCTGGCCGCTCACCAGAAACCAAGAGATCATCGCGTGCACACCGAGTGGCTGCTCTTCCAGTTTCCAGTGCTCCCATGCGTGTAAAGGCTGGCTGGTCTTTGCGCACGCATGCGTGACAGGAACTGGAATACCAGGAGTCCGGTGTGCACTTGCGCATGGGGGGGCAGTGTTCCGGTTTACAGCATGTGTGCATGTGAACGCTCCTGTTTTTGCACTTTATGCCGAAAAGGTTTGCCAACACTGCCTTAGGCACAATGCCATTGGGGTGACCTTGGGCCAGTCCCACTCTCTCGCCCCTGGGGAGAACCAAACCTCTTCTGGAAAAAAAAATGACCCCAATATACAGCAAGGGGGGGGGGAGTCATCAGGAGTCAACACTTGACTTATGAAACCTTCTCTTAATAAAAAAAAAATTATCCATTTACAAAAAGGCCCCTGACTTTTAGACAACAACAATAACATTAATCATGGACTCATCTGAAATCTTCTCTCCCTCTCTTGAAAAATGGGAGGAAGGCATGTCCTTAGTGGGCAGCAACAGACACTTTCTCATCAATTCTCACCGAAAAGCTGGATTTAAAATATATATATATATAATGGAAGAAGGAGGGAGGTCTTATTAAAATTTGCAAGTGACGGGGATAGAACTGGTTCAGAATGAAGGCTCAAGAGCATCCTGAAGTCTAGAGACTAATTTTCAGGGACCACACATTCCACTGCCTTATTTAATACAATAATACAATACAATAGCAGAGTTCGAAGGGACTTTGAAAGTCACAAGTGTGCCCCCCCCATGCTCCATTTTTGGTTTTAGGAGACTTCAGGGGGGCCGGCTAGGCCCAAAACAAGGCAGGAGGGGAGCGCAGGGGGATCGTGCACATGCGCAGGGGGAGCACAGGGGGGGGCATGTGCAGGGGGCATTGCATTATGGGTGTAGGCATGCACGTACATGCTCTCACATGAACACGGTTTTGGGACACGAGGACAAAAAGGTCAGCTATCCCTGGTCAAGGGTGTCCTGCTTGAGCAGGGGGTTGGACTAGAAGACCTCCAAGGTCCCTTCCAACTCTGAGATTCTCAAAGAGCCCGTAGGAGTGTTTCCTACTTCTGTCAAGAGATCTGTTTACAATCCCTGCTGTGAAAGGACCCGGCGTCTGCAAAGCAATAGCAATAGCAGTAGACTTATATACCGCTTCATAGGCCTTTCAGGCCTCTCTAAGCGGTTTACAGAGAGTCAGCATATTGCCCCCAACAATCTGGGTCCTCATTTTACCCACCTCGGAAGGATGGAAGGCTGAGTCAACCCTGAGCCGGTGAGATTTGAACCGCTAACCTGCTGATCTAGCAGTAGCCTGCAGTGCTGCATTTAACCACTGTGCCACCAAAGCTCTTCTTTTGCTCCTAATTAGCCAAGGTGGCGCAGTGGTTAAATGCAGCAGTGCAGGCTACTGCTAGATCAGCAGGTCAGCGGTTCAAATCTCACCGGCTCAGGGTTGACTCAGCCTTCCATCCTTCCGAGGTGGGTAAAATGAGGACCCAGATTGTTGGGGGCAATATGCTGACTCTCTGTAAACCGCTTAGAGAGGCCTGAAAGGCCTATGAAGCGGTATATAAGTCTACTGCTATTGCTATTGCTATTGCTATTAAAGGAACGGAGTAAAACTTCAGTCTCTTCGTGTAAAAAAAAACCAATACAGATTTCCTACGTCAAGAACATGACAGGTCCTTTTAATATGCTGCGAATCATGCTGGGCACCCTGCTTTCTATCTGGTCTGCCGCGAGGCTTCAATCGCAGGAATAAAATTGCCCAGATAAAGTTTGGTCTCTGATATAAACCCCGGGCGTTGCTGACTGTTTCAGTTCTGCTTCAGTTCTGAGCTGGGAGAAAGACGCTAGAAATAATATGGAAGCCAAATGGAAATATTTCAAAACTCAATTTATGTTTCAATAAGGACCACCTTTGTTGGGTAGGTAACAGCATTCCATGCGCCTTTGGCATTTCGTCATGCCGGCCACATGACCATGGAGACGTCTTCGGACAGCGCTGGCTCTTCGGCTTTGAAGCGGAGATGAGCACCGCCCCCTAGAGTCAGGAACGACTAGCACATATATGCGACAGGAACCTTTACCTTATACCTAGCATAGAAACATACCAATGAAACTCACAGCTTGGTATAAACCAGCATCAACCATATAATAAAATAAAATAACAATCAACTGTGGATGAATAATCCATTAGTTGCACGGAACCTTCTCGGAATAAAAATTCAAGAGAGCTTTTTTTATAAAAACACAAAGGTGTCCAGCATTCTAGGAAAAGCTAATCCTGTTGTATCCCCAGACACAAATCTCTCTTTTGAATGCAAAAAAATAAAATAAAAATAAAAATCCTGGCTACTATTTGGTTGCTACTGGAAACCTGGCAACGGCTGGGCTATTGGAAACGTGATGCTCAAATTCGCTTGTCCTTTTCTCTGGCCTTGAAAAGCTCTGTCACTTTTGACAGAGCCACTGTTCTCTTTGTCTGCTCTATTTCACGTTTAACGCCATCAGCATATTGCAGAAAGCAACTGTCTATGCTGCAAAGTCCCTTCTGGAAACGGTCAGTTCACAGGCATTGGAATTTAACAGATTAATAGAGTTGGAAGGGAACCCGTAGGTCATCTAGCCCAACCCTGCGCTGAAGCAGGAGAGCCTACACCATTTCTGACAAATGGCAGTCCAATCTTATCTTGAAAGCCTCCAGTGATGAAGCTTCCAGAACTTCCGAAGGCAACTTCTGTTCCATGGGTTGATTGTTCTCATTGTCAGAAAATTTATCCTTATTTCCAGGTTGAATCTCTCCTTGGTCAATTTCCATCCATTGTTCCTCGTCTGGCCTTCGGGTGCTTTGGAAAATGGCTTGAACCCGCTCCTCTCTGGGGCAGCCCCTCAAATATTGGAACATTGCTATCATGTCTCCCCTGGTCCTTCTCTTCACTAGACTAGCCATGTCCAGTTCCTGCAACCGTTCATTGTATAACCAACTTACCAAAGGCAGTGTTTCACCCCCTTTTGGGAGACAAAAAAGGTGCGTCTTATAGTCCCTAAAATACGGTATTTCACTTGTGGCTACAGAGGGATTCTAGGCTGATTCCTCTTTTGACTCCACCCTCAGGTTCTGCCATGCCTTCTCCTACAATTACTTGAGTTAGAGTACAACAACAGCATTACTCAGAACAGAGGCATCAGAACAGAGGCATCATTTCCGGGAATATTTTGATTTGATGATGACCTCTGACATTCTTTTTGGCTGCAGCTTTCTGTTTCTATTTCATCGTTCCGATAGGCGTCAGTCAATGTCACCCTTCCTAGGGAGTTTGTTTGAATTATTTTTTTAAAAAAATAAGTATGTCCAGAAAATTAATGGTTTCGTTTACTGATGTTTGTTGACAATGTGCCTTGCATTTCCTACTCCTGCTGGAAGTGTGATTGCACAGGTTTCTGCGCATATGTCTCAGCAGATCTGTCCTTTTCCTCCAAGGAAATGCTCATTATTTTAATAGGAATGGTTTTTCCCCGACCATCAGGTTTTTATTTATAGCAACATGCATGAGGGATTGTGCGTTGCAGCCACAGAAAGAGTGGCAAGACTTCTGGCAATTTATGGAATTTCACTGTTTGGACTACAATCAAAATCTAGAGAATGTTATTTATTTGTCTAAGTGTGGATAAATGTCAGTATTTCACATTTCCTTCAGGAGCTCAAACTGCTTCTTCAAGTCATCTTTTTCACAGCACTCTTCTGACTGGGGAATTGGCAGCTGGGGAATTCTGGGAGTTGAAGTCCATGAGTCTTAAAATTGCTTGGACATCCCTGGTTTAGTCCAGAGGTTGGTATTCAGCAGGTTCTGTCCAGTTCTGGAGAACCGGTAGCAGAAATTTTGAGAACTGGTAAATAGTACGTCTGACTGGCCCCATCCCCATCTATTCTCTGCCCCCCCCCCCGAGTCCCAGCTGATCTGGAGGAAATGGGGATTTTACAGGGTCGATATTTTTCATGCAACAGATTCCCTATCCACCCGAATATGGAGTAAGTTGAATTCCTTATTGTTCATATCTTTTCCAAATCCACTTCTTGTTTCTTCTACCGAAGTGACAAATGGATTTGTCGTCGCAATCAACACACCTCCCTTTCGCTCTCCAAAATGCTTTTAGAAGGATGTTGACAATGGAGAGCCAGCAAATGTAGTGGTGTGTTGCACAGGCTGGGGGGGCGGGAGGAGGAGGGGAACACACATACACGCTCAACAAAAGCGAAATGCAATCATTGGGCCATTCATCTAAATGCGTGTATATCAAGTCAATCAGGGACTAATATACTGAATTGTGGTGTGATGGAGGTATGTGGTGGGGAAGAATAAAAAGGCCACTAATGAGACCATGCAGAGAAATTTAAATCCTATTGTGTGTAACTTGCTGGGGAAAAGCGAGATATTGTGACATTTTGTCAGTTGCTAAAAATCAAAGATTCTATGAGAGCAGGTCTTACTGTCCCATTTTCTTGTTTCCTAGATAAAATCATTGTCAGCCCTGCAGCCACCTTTTCTTTCGGATCTTTGGCCTGCCACAGTTCCTCTTATTCCACTATGCATTTTTTCTATTGTGAGAAAATGGGAGGGGGGATTGTACGGAGTTAGATGCTATGTAGCCATAAGAACATTCTTTCTAGAAAGCCAAGGTCATCCTTTGTCCTTGCACCTGACTGGAATTGGATGGGTGGAAGCTGCCAGCATGGCAGTGGGAAATTGGACCATGCAATGGACTTATGAGTGAAGGGGCAAGATCTTGAACTTTCAACAGGGTGTGGAAAACCGGGAAGCTTTCAGATTTGGGTTTCCCCAGATGTGCCAACATGGCTCTCTTAATCAATTGGAACTCTGAACAATACTTTGCCTTGGACTCTGATTTACTTTTGGGTGCTATTTGGACCCTGACAATCACAATGCAGAAATATAAGAAGGAATTGGTTCACCTGGCCTTGGGGGCCTCCAGCCAAGCCTATCTATGGGGGCTGGTGGGGAAGGGGGAATAGAATATTGACCATACAGGTAGTCCTCAACTTATGACCACAATTGGGCCCAACATTTCTGTTGCTAAGCGAGATATTTGTTAAGTGAATTTGGCCCCATTTTACAACTTTACTTGCCACAGGTGTTAAGACAACCATTGCAGTGGTTACATTAGTAACACGGTTGTTACATGGGGATCCTGCTGCGACGGTCGTAAGTGTGAAAAACAGTCACAAGTCTCTTTTCTTAGTGCCATTATAACGATCAGAAAATTCCTGATAGTTAGAACAATTAATCAGCGGAATGACTTGTTTGAGATTGACAAGCATTTGTCTAAAAGGGTTTAGGGTTTCCTGCTTGAGCAGGGTGTGGTGGTGTTGGACTAGAAGACCTCCAAGGTCCCTTCCAACTGTTATTCTGCTGCTTTTTCTAAGTGTATTTATTTGAAATAAAGCTGGTGGGGTTTACTCTCTGTTTGTATACATACAAACCCTACTTCATTCTAGCATTGGTGGTATTAGGTAAGCTCCCCATTGGGAGAGCGAGTGTGTTCAGAGAAGTGTTGTGAGAGTTGCGTTGGAGAACACACAAACCAGCATACAGAGCCACAGCAGTTTAAATAGGCTTTTACTTTCATGGAAATAGAGGTATCAGAGTCCATCAAACAGTCCAAGCCATACATGGATAAGACAGACAGTCATCAATGTCTTTCAGTTAAGGGATAATCCAAATAATAGTCCAGTATCATACAAACAGTCTGGTACTCAAAGTTTGTTAGCACTTGCAAAACTTACAATAGCTCACGGCACTTTCTAACAGCCAGTTTCCAAAACACTCAGATCAGATCAGCCCAGCATCTAACAAACAGAGAGCTAACAGTCATTCTGGCTCCCTCTTATGGCTGATAGAGGAAAAACAGCAACCAATCACATTTTACAGTATGATTTAAAGAAACAGGTACAGCATTGCAATATGATTTATATATTGCCAACCCAACCGTTAGATTATATTCCTAACAGATGGTGTTACCTAGATAGGTAATGAAGCGTCTGCAAGAAAACAATCGAGCTCAGAGGATACCCCAATGATAAGCACCTGGACCCAAACTGAGAAACGTGTTTATGTGCAATACAATGCAGCGAGTTTTGTGTAGATCTGTACATTGGGGAAACAAAACAACCACTTCATAAACAAATGGCACAACATAGGAGAACAAACACACTGGGACTAGATTCAGCAGTCCATCTGCATCTAAAAGACATAGGCCACTCTTTTGAAGACAACAAAGTCCATATTTTGGTCAGAGAGGATTGCTGGTTTGAAAGATGGGTCAAAAAGGCCATCTATGTTCAAAATTGAATAGCCCTATTGCAACAGGGGGCGGGGGAGGGAATACGGTATCATCTATCTCCAGTCTACAACACAGTCCTTTTAACAGTCCCAAGAAGGCCCCACGCCCATTGGCACCACTCAGGTGACCCGGAGGACACAGACCAACCTCCAGGTGGCCTCAACGACTCTCTAAAAGGATGCAAATGACCAGGTGTCATTTGCAAGGAGTATAAATCCTTCCCTTCCCCACCATCCAGCCAGAGCTGAAGAAGCTTCTTGGATGAAAAGTGAAATGTCTTCAGAGAAAAACCAGAAAGTCCAGTTGCCTCTTGGGAAAAAAAAAAGCAACTTTGGGATTATCAAGCTCAGAGAGTACCAATGACCTCACGGTCTTCCTCCTCCCCCTCCCTCTTTTTTCCACTTTCAAATCCCACTCCCTTCTAGTACTGATGATGTGGCCTGGTTTGGTCACAAAACGTCTTCAAGAAAACCACCAAGCACCAAGGACGCCACAATTCGACTCCGAGCTACAAATATTCTCCTTTATTGAGATATCCACGTGCAGTTGAGTTTGACTGAGGGGAGTATTTTAAAGCCATTTAAACTCAGCCATTACAACAGCATCCTCAATCCATGTAGGAAGAGAAGAAGAGAGGAACTTTATTTAATCAGGCCGAAGGCTCACTTCATCCATCATTCTGTTCCTTACGGAGGCCAGTCAGTTTTTGGGGTGAACTCCACAATTAGAATATGAAGAAGACAGAGTCCTCATGAATCATGACTAAGAACTATTGATAGCTATTTCCACTTCCTTTAATTTGATGAATCCACGTTCATCTCTCCAAGCTCTTTCCCATCATCGCTTCTTGTCAGAATGGACTCTATAAATCATTTCCTTCATGAAGAAGGATCTTCTTCTATTTTATCCAGCGGCTTCAAATGGCTGGGCATCACCTTGTATTTCTAGGAAGCGAATTGCAAGGGGATAACTGAGGGAGGGGGATAATTTGTACTTCAGGGGTCGATGGGCTCCTTGGTGCTCCCTGAACTCTGTAGTTTATAAATATTCATAGACTGGAATAGGCCACAGATCAGCCAATGGGGACTGTTTGGAAACGGAAACGGTATTTGCTGTGTGAGCAACAAGGAGACCGCAAGGAGCCTGGGTGTGGCTTAGCTTAACTTCTGTACGAAAACTCTGAGTCTGTGCTGAGCTCAAAAACTAATCCGCTGCTCTGAACTGAAACTGAAACTGTTCTCTCCTGTTCTTGTGTTTGCTTGTATTTGCTACCATGCTGGAAAACCTGCTTTTGGTATTGTATATTTACTTCATGTGTTATATTACATATAAAGAGAAGTTAATGAAGCCTGCTGAATCAGCTTTCTGGATGTGATTGCTGCAACAAACTCTGACAGTTTTTTTGCAGACATTTCATGACCCAATTTCGTAACATCATCAGTGCTAGGAGGGAGTAGGGTTTTCTCTCTGTTTATGTGGGTTGCCCTGTTAGTGTTGGAGGGAGTGCTGCTAATGGTTCCTTGATTAGGCTGTTGTTTATTGTTTGATTGTTTGTCTGAGTTGGCATTCCTTGATTGGGATATTGTTTATTGCTTGATTGTTGGTCTAGTATTAATCTTATATTAAACCTCTGCTTATCTGGGTGTTGATTGCTGGTCAGGAGTTGTGGTCTTTCAGCTTTTCGAATGACAGGCATGTAGTTGTTGTTTATCTCTATGTGCCTGTTGATGGCTGATTTATCTGAGTGCCAAGCTTCCAGGAATTTTCTAGCACTTTTGGACTTAAGATGCTCACCGTCTCCCAATTGAAACTATGGTAATGTCTAAAACGCAGGTGTTTGCGTGGAGGCAGCCATTACTTTTGCAAATTGTGTGGTTCGCATTAAACATTAATCCGATTGTGTTTTGGAGGGCGAAGTAAGCTACATTAAAACAGCAGGTGTGTTTTACTAATGTGGATGTTATGTTTAGAAGCTTATATTAACCCCGTTCAACCAACCTTCTCAACCAAGCCAAACAAAGACCTAATCTACGTGTTCCTTAAATGTGCTAAGTTAATTTTAATCTAATTTGTTATATGAAATAGTCTGTGGCCGGTTGAAGGAGAACTGCAAAATTGGATATGTCTAGTCTAGTTAAAAGAAAGATTTAGGGGTGACTTGACAGCAATCTTCCAATATTTGAGGGGCTAACCCAAAGAAGAGGAAGTCAAACTATTCTCCAAAGCTGCTGAAGGCAGGACAAGAAGCAATGTGTGGAAACTAATCAAGGAGAGAACCAACCTAGAAATAATTCCTGAAAGTTAGAACAATTAATCAGTGGAACAACTTGCCTCCAGAATTTGTGGGTGCTTTAAGAAAAGACTGGACAACCATTCATGTGAAATGGTATAGGCCTGTGATGGTGAACCTCTCTGCGGGCATGTGAGCCGTTTCCCCAGCTCAGCTCCACTGTACATGTGCATGTGCCTTTTGCCGGCCAGCTGGTTTTCAGTTCTGTGCCACGCATGCAGGGGGGCAGGGTGCATGCATGGGGGTAGCACACTCATGTGCCTAGGGCGAGGGGTAGCTGTTGTGGCCCAGCAGGAGCCGTTGGAGCTGCAAACAGACTCCGATAGTGAGGGGCCTTATGAGTCAGCTCTGGAAGAGGTGGAGGACCCTGGACAGGGTTCCGACTTGGAGCATGGCACAGAAAGGCTGGTTGGCCACCAGGAGGCGCCTGAGGCATGGAGCAGTGGTGAGGGTCAAAGGGAGGGTGCTCATGATGTCAGTCCTTGGAGTAGTGACGAGGAGACAAGGGAGGTGGTCCTGGATGCCCGGCAATGCTGGGCAGATCAACATAGAAAACAGCTACACAGTTACAAAAGATAATTGGACCCAGCTGGTTGTAATTAGGCTCCTCTCAAGATTGTATTTAAGGAGGGACTCGGGGAGGAGTCTGATTTGCAGGATTCAACTTCATTCGTAACGCTGGAGAAGCTGTTATCTGCCTCTGTCGAAGTCGGAGTTGCTGCCAAGGTTCTTATCTGTTTGTTGTGCTTGGCTTTCAGCCACCGAAGTTTATGTTCCCTGTTAATTAAAGTGCTGTGAAATTCCAGTTAAGCTTGTCTCGGCATTCGTTACTGGACGGAGGAGGGGGTCAGAATTGGTAGCGCACCCCACACGGCCTGTTTTTGCTCCCAGGAGGCTGCAGGGAGGCCTACCAGGCCCAAAATGGGGTGTGGGAGGGTTGCACTTTTGGCGTGCGATGACAAAAAATATCACTGGTCTCCTGCTTGAGCAGGGGGTTAGACTAGAACACCTCCAAGGTCCCTTCCAACTTTGTTATTCTGAATGCAATAAATGTGGAGGAAGAGACAGACCTAAGAATCATCGGCTTAAAAAGCCTTTTCTCTCGGGGAACAAGTATTTATTTTGGGAGAACTGAGGATGGAGAATCTTTAATTAAAAAAAAAAAAAAGAATGGGCTACTTTTAAGGAACTCAGACCCGCTGGAGGCAAGGCATCTCATTCACGATAACTGAGCCGCCTTTTGTTTCAGACAAATGCATAAAAGAAGCGATAACTATGGAGACCAGAGATGAGAGTCAAACACGACATCCCCCCCCCCGCCTTTCTCGCTTGAAGATGAAAGCGCTCCACATCTAAGCAAAATATGCAGGAGACTTCGACGGTAGAGGAAATTTTTCCTAGTGGCCTTCTTTAGAATCTGTCTCTGAAAGAGAGAATGCGAAGCTGTGGGAGAAAAGCTGACCTCTCTGTTAGAAGAGAGCAGGATTGGGGGGGGAGGAATGAGCATTTTCTTAACTATATTTGGAAGACAATCCCCCCCCCCCAAGTCTTCTTGCTGCCTAATTGAGTGGCTTCTGCCATTGTCACGGCTGCCCCTAACCAGCTAGAACTAAGGAGAAATTTCCTAACTGCCAGAACAATTAGACAGTGGAACAGCTTGTCTTCAGAAGTTGTGGGTGCTCCAACACAGGAGAAGGGGGGTGAGAAGAAGAGGAGGAGGAGGAGGAGGAGGAGGAGGAGGGGAAGGAGGAGGGGAAGGAGGAGGAGGAACAAGAAGAGGAGGAAGAGAAGGAGGAAAAAGGAGGAGAAAGAAAAAGAAAAAGAGGAGGAAGAGGAGAGGGCGGAGAAGAAGAGGAGGAGAAAGAAAAGGAGGAAAAAGAAGGAGGAAGAACAAGAAGAAGAGGAGGAAGAACAAGAATAAGAGAGGAAGAGGAGGAGGAAGAAGGAGGAGGAGAAGAGGAGGAGGAGGAACAAGAAGAAGAGGAGGAAGAGAAGAAGAAGAGGAGGAGGGGAGGAGGAGGAGGAACAAGAAGAGGAGGAAGAGAAGGAGGAAAAAGAAGGAGGAGAAAGGAAAAAAAGAGGAGGAAGAGGAAAAGGAGGAGGAGAAGAGGAGGAGAAAGAAAAGGAGGAAAAAGAAGGAGGAGGAAGAACAAGAATAAGAGAAGAACAAGAATAAGAGGAGGAAGAGGAGGAGGAAGAAGGAGGAGAAGAGGAGGAGGAACAAGAAGAGGAGGAGGAACAAGAAGAGGAGAAGAAGAAGAAGAAGAAGAAAAAGAAGAAGAAGAAGAAGAAGAAGAAGAAGAAGAATTACTACTACTACTACTACTACTACTACTACTACTACTACTACTACTACTACTACTACTTTATCCTGGTTTCTTGCGTCTCACACAACCACCTGCTTAACAAAATTGAATAATCTTTCCTGAGCATTCTGTTGATTTCTGTGTGGCCTACTTTTCTTTTTCTATGGGCTACTTGGTGTTCTCAGAGCTTGGTTGTTCTCTTGCAGATGTCTCACTACCCAATTAGGAAACACTGAAGGGAATGTGGTTTGCAGAGAGGAGGAGGAGGAGGAGAACTGTGGGGTCCTTGGTGCTCTCTGAGCTTGGTGGTTTTCTTGCAGATGTTTCCCTACCCAACTAGGTAACAACATCAGTGCCTGAAAGGAGTGGGTTTGATCTCTGTTTATAATCAGTGGCTTGCATTGTCAGTGTTGGTCCGAGTTTTGTTTTCTTCTTGGTAGTTCATTCATTAGGCTGTTGTTACTGCTTAATTATCAGAATTGGCAATTCCTTGATTTGGGTAGTGTTTATGGCTTGATTGTTGATGTGGTATTACTTGTGGTAAATTCTGCTCATCTGGTTGTTGAATGCTGGTGAGGGGGTGTTTTCTTTTTGGCTTTTTGATTGTCTCTTTTGAATAGTGTGTACACGTCATTTATCTCTGTGTGCCTGCTGATGGCTGATTTGTCTGAGTGCCAGGCCTCTACGGATTCTCTCGTATTTTTGGACTTGGCTGGGTCTAGGATGCTCATAGTTTTTCAGTTTATGACTGAATCTCTGCATGTGTTGCCAGATGAAGAAGTTTTCAGTGTGTCTTCCTAATACTAGCTGGTGTTCATGGATGCACCCTGTTAGTCTTCTGCTTACTACTTGTCCTACATAGTGGCTGCTACAGTCCTTATATTGTGTGTTGTCGATGACCTCTCTTATTTCTTGACAACTGGCTCTTTCCATTTTCTCTTGCTAAATATTTCATTTATTTCGGTCTATGTGGCCATCCCATCACGCTGTGTTGAAAGAAAACAAAAAGAAAGAAGAAAATTTGCGGCCCCCGTCGTGCTAATCCTGCCTTATTTCTCTTTGCATGCATTGTTTTTATCCGGTAGCCGTTTTCAGATGCGGGGACTCTGTGGAGACCAATGCCAAGTAATTTTGCATTAATTTTTAGGCACTTAGCATACACTTTCGAGTGGGGAGAATGTGCCCGCACAATGCAACCATGCTGAGAAATGAGCCCCTGGTAGTATATAAACGCTGATGGAGAAAACAGCGTGGTGTGAATGTCTCTGAGGAAACAAAGCAATTTAATCTGGAAGCACGCCAATCAACTGTCCAATCGTTTGAATTTGTCATGAATGCAAAAAAGAAACAAAAAAACAAGCACCACAACAAAAGGGCTGAAATTTCCTCACTTTTAATCGGTGACCCAGGGACGCGGTGGCTCCGTGGCTAAGACGCTGAGCTTGTCGATCAGAAAGGTCGCCAGTTCGGCGGTTCAAATCCCTAGCGCCGCGTAACGGAGTGAGCTCCCGTGACTTGTCCCAGCTTTCTGCAGTTCGAAAGCACGTAAAAATAGCAAGTAGAAAAATAGGGACCATCTTTAATGGGAAGGGAACAGCGTTCCGTGCGCCCTCGGCATTGAGTCATGCCGGCCACATGACCACGGAGACGTCACACTAAAGGCCGTTGCAGGATCCCCATGGTCAGTGATAAAAATTCATACGCTTGGCAACTGACTCATATTTATGACGGTCATAGTGTCCTGGGGTCATGTGTTCCGCTTTTGTGAACTTCTGACCCGCAAAGTCAGATTTCTTCTTTCAATTTTTTCTTCCTTCCTTCCTTCCTTCCTTCCTCTTCCTGCTCCACTTCCCTACCTTTCTTCTTCCCATTTTTTCTTTTCATTCTTTCTTTCTCCCTTGCTTTCTTCTTTCCTCTTCCTGCTCCTCCTCTTCCCTCCTCCCTCCCTCTCTCTTTCTTTTTTTTCCTTTTTCCTTTTTCCTTTATTTTTCATCATCTACCAAGGAATCCAGGAAAGAATCTGAAGTAGGTTTGCCTTCCCAGTTTCTTCCATCACGAATTTGATAATTGCCACAGAGAAAGAAAAAAAATCAACTGAAAAATCAATTTGTAAGATTTAATTAATTGCTACAGTGCATTTTGAATCTGAATGAAATTTAATCATGGTCTCCTTGACATATGAAAAAACTGATCTAGTTGAGAAATTTTACACAAGGGTACCGTGCTTTTCGGCTTTTAAAAATGTTTATCAAATACCAAGCATTTATTAACTGAAGATGCTACAGCAGAGAATGTTTGGTTGTTAGCCGCCCCAAGTCCCTTCATGTTTAATAAACATTAAATAAACATTCCAAAATAGGGAAGGGGGTGAAATTAAATGAATGCATCATGCTCTTGTGCTAAAGTAATTTTTCCCAACAAAGATACTATTCAGGTGTGCAGACTTCAACTCCAAGAATTTTTAAAATTTTATTTATTTTGTATTATTTGAATTTATTTATATATTTTAAAAAATAACTCAAGGCATCAGACATCCTGGCTAAGATGCTGAGCTTGTCAATCAAAAAGTTTGGCAGTTCGGCAGTTCGAATCCCTAGCGCCGCGTAATGGAGTGAGCTCCCGTGACTTGTCCCAGCTTGTTCCAACCTAGCAGTTCGAAAGCAGGTAAAAATGCAAGTAGAAAAATAGGATCCACCTTTGGTGGGAAGGGAACAGTGTTCTGTTCACCTTCGGCGTTGAATCGTGGCAGCCACATGACCACAGAGACGTCTTCGGACAGCTCTGGCTCTTCAGCTTTGAAACGGAAATAAGCACCGCCTCCTAGAGTCAGGAACGACTAGCACATATGTGCCAAGGGAACATTTACTTTTACCTTTAAGAACTATATGTCCTTCACTTAACCACCTTGGCAAAAACTTCATAAAACTGGGCACAGCTCGCTTAAGAGCTGTCTCACTTAGCAACAGGCCTCCCCGTCCTGATTGCAGTCATAATTCAAGGACTACCTGTGTATGGAATGAAAAAAATCCCCTCTCAAAATGGAACCAGGGTCTTCTGTATTGGAGGATTATTTTTTCTGTGAATCCAATCTATTGTTTCGGAGTCCTGCAGTGGGGGAAACACTTGAGTGTCTCTTATTGATTACTTGCAGCAATCAATGTTGGCTTTGTAATTGCATCCCGACGTGACATTTATTTCTGCAACAGCTTTCTATTGGATGAAGCCTTTCCCATTCTGGAGATGTTTCCTCTATCCAACCCCCCCCCCACCCCCCAAACGAACGAGCAAGGCAGCCCACAGCAAAAAAATCCCATTAAGATCAGCTTCTCTTGTGGCAGATAATTTAACCTGATCGATTTTTCTGGGGGGGTGGGAGAGGATTCTTAATTGTTTGCTAAATTTCTAGGCTTTCGTGCACACAGACAGTTCAGTTCTCTGCAAGTGGTTTCCAGCTTAATTTTTTTTTTTAAAAAAAATGGCTTTGTTCTCTTTATGTGTGGGTCCCTTGCAGAATCTGGGTTCGGCGGATCTTCAGATCTGTGATCCTGTGACGAGATCCCGGCCTCTTTCCTTGGAGGGACCCATTTCAGTGGTGGGTTCCTAACGGTTCGGAACGGTTCAGCCGAACCGGTAGTGATTTGGCGGCCTGGGTCGCTGGAACTGGCAGTGACCCAGGCCTGCCACAAGGGGTGGGTTCCTACCAGTACTGTACGGTACAGTTTGACCGAATACCGTATTTTTCGGAGTATAAGATGCACCTTTTTCCCTCAAAAAAGAAGCTGAAAATCTGGGTGCGTCTTATACACTGAATACAGCATTTTTGGCCTCTCCAAACCCCGTCCCCTTCACAAAAATGGCCGTTCATAGCCTTCAGGAGGCTTCCAGAGTGCTCCTGGGTGCTGGGGAGGGCAGAAATGAGCAAAAAACAGGCCATTTTATGCTCACTTTTTCCCCCAGCCCCCAGGAGCACTCCTAAAGGCTATGCATGCCCTTTTTCTGAGGGCAAAAATGGGCCCATTTTTGCAAAAAAATTACCTTTTTTGCTCGTTTTTGGGGGGGCCCACCCCTCCAGGAGCACTCTACAAGCCTCCTAAAGGCTATGCCTCCAGATGTTGTGAATGCCCCAACACTGGAAGTCTTTAAGAAGATGTTGGTTATCCATTTGTCTGAAACGGTATAGGGTTTCCTGCCTAGGCAGGGGGTTGGACTAGAAGACCTCCAAGGTCCCTTCCAACTCTGCTATTTTATTGTATTGTATTGTATTGTATAAATGACTGGTGTGTTCAAGAAAGTCTGGAGGAAAATGAGGGTCTAAGTTGGCCTCTGGATCAGCGGTCACCAACTGGTGGTCTGTGGACCACTGATGATCCGAGACAAAATTTTGGTGGTCCTAGAAAAATTATTTGCATTTTTTATATTGCACTAAATCAGGGGTCCTTAAACTACGGCCCCTGGGAGGGATACATGCAATGAACGCTTGTGTTGCTGCAGAGAGTCTCCCCCTTCGGGGTCTTTTTGTGGGGGTCGGAGGGGAGCCAGTACCTGGCCTTGCACTCTTCCCTCTGCTTGGAAAGCCTATGCTTTTTGTCAAACAAAGGGCATGCATAGCCTTTAGGAGGCTTGTAGAGTGCTCCTGGGGGCTGGGGGAGCTGGGGAGGGGGAAACGAGCAAAAAACCCGACTCATTTTGCATCAAAGCGGGCCCATCTTTTATCAAAAAAAGGGCATGCATAGCCTTTAGGAGGCTCATAAAGTGGTCCTGGGGGCTGAGGGGGAGAAAAACGGCCTGTTTTTCCCCCACGTTTGCCCTCCCCAGCCCCCAGGAGCACTCTATAAGCCTCCTAAAGGCTATGCATGTTCATTTTTGCAAAGGGTGCGAGGCCAAACATGCTGTATTCAGTGTATAAGACGCACCCAGATTTTCATCCTCTTTTTTGAGGGAAAAAGGTGCATCTTATACTCTGAAAAATACGGTACGTCTGCTCTGAACATCCAAAGACTTTATCGCATACTGACGTTTTAAAGGAGAAGGAGACGCTGACAGAGAGAGCCTAGGACCATGAGGGCGAATCTATGGCATGCATGCCACAGGTGGCATGCAGAGCTCTCGCTGCAGACATGCAAGCCATTGCCCCAGCTCAGCTCCACTGTACATGCCGGCCAGCTAATTTTTGTGTCTATGCCATGCATGCACCGGGGGCACATGTGCGGGGGTCGCACCCGCATGCATGTTATAAAAATAATAGGTGAGATGTAAATTAAATATGTGAATAAATAAATACGTCCATACATAAGTCCTGTGGCATAGTTGTTTGCTGAGGGCTGCCCAGGGTTGCTTAATAAATAAATAAATGCTTGATTAAGTCCCTATCTCTAGGCATTGAAACTAATCAAATAAAATAATTGCATTGCCCTGAATGCTGCAGATAAATTCCTTATGATAAATGATGTTGAAATGCAATATTTTGGGAACACTATGGGCAATCCGATATTGTCATCACTGTGTCCATAGTGCAGGGGTAAAACACGTGTGTGTGTGTGTGTGTGTGTGTGTGTTTGTCTGTTTCTCTCTCTCTCTCTCTCTCTCTTTGTGTGTGTGTGTGTGTGTGTGTGTGTGTGTGTGTGTGTGAGAGAGAGAGAGAGAGAGAGAGAGAGAGAGAGAGAGATTTTGTTTTGCAGCTTATCAGTGGAATTCAGTGTTGGCCAGCGAGATACTGTGTAATGCAAAATGAACCCATCCTTCTCTCCCTATTACGATAAAAAATTCATTTTCTTTTTGTGACGTTCTGCAGAATCAGATCATACTTTATTAAAGCAAATCATCTAACCACGTGCCCCATTGGAGCAGATGAGAAAGGACTCTATTTTGTTTAATCTTGTCTTCTCTATGATGAACATTGTATTAAGGCAGGCAGCCTGCTTTTCTTTTCGCGTGAAAAGTTGCCTACATAAAAATTATACTCTTTCATTTGAGAAAAAAAGATGATTTCATCCGATACTATTGCAGTTGAAATATTATGAATTTCTTTCATGTCTGTCTTCTGTCTGTCTGTGTCTGTAGGTCTCTCTCTCTCTGTGTGTGTGTGTCTATCATCTGTCCATTTATCTTTCATCTATCTATCTATCTATCTATCTATCTATCTATCTATCTATCTATCTAATATTTCTGTCATCTGTCTCTTTCTGCCTGTCTCTCTGTCTCTGTAGCTATCTCAGGTCCATTTCTATTTTTAAGATTTAAAGCAAAACTCTGAAAGACAAATACATTTGAGATCCTAAACTGGAGAAAAAAACATAATCCAGGTAAACATCCTCCATGGAAATCCAAATTTTTACTTATTTTTCCCCCTCTCTTCAGTATGCATGTAATTCATACCTAATCTGTCCTTTGAAGCTCTCCAATCTGTATCAAAAGCCAATGCACATTTGGTCTCCTTTCCTTGTCTAAAGCACCAGAAGGCAGGACAAGAAGCAATGGATGGGAACTAATCAAGGAGAGAGCCAATCTAGAACTGAGGAGAAATGTTGGACTTGCCTCCAGAAGATGTGGGTGCTCCAACACTGGAGGTTTTTAAGAAGAGATTGGACAGTCATTTGTCTGAAATAGTATAGGGTTTCCTGTTTGAGCAGGGAGTTGGACTAGAAGACCTCCAAGGTCCCTTCCTACTCTGTTATTCTTCTTCTTCTTCATCCTGTTCTATGTCATCCTCTTCTTCTTTTTCATCATCATCTTCTACTTTATCCTCTTCCTCATCACAATCTTCATCTACTTCATCTTCATCATCCTATTTTGTCCTCTTATATTTCATCCTCTTCATTTTCTTCTTCATCCTTTTCTTCATCACCATCTTCTTCTTCTCCCTCTTCTTCATCTTACGCATCCTCTTCATCTGCTTCATCTTCTGCTTCATCCACTTCATCATTATCTTCATCATCGTATTTAGCAATAGCAATAGCAATAGCAATAGCAGTTAGACTTATATACCGCTTCATAGAGCTTTCAGCCCTCTCTAAGTGGTTTACAGAGTCAGCATATTGCCCCCACAGTCTGGGTCCTCATTTCACCCACCTCGGAAGGATGGAAGGCTGAGTCAACCTTGAGCCGGTGAGATTAGAACCGCTGAACTGCAGATAACAGTCAGCTGAACTGGCCTGCAGTACTGCACCCTAACCACTGCGCCACCTCTTATAGTTCATCCTCTTCATTGTCTTCTTCACCCTCTTCATCATCCTCTTCTACTCCATCCTCTTCTTCTTCTTTTTCTTCATCCCCTTAGAAGCAAAGCACAATTAGACTAAATTTTCCTTGCACTTGTATCCCCAGCCGCTAGGACTCAGGGAGGTGCCACCTCTAAAATGGACATTCCACATCATCATCCCTGACCCTTTCCATTAGCAAGTATTGGCTGGCCAAAAACTCTCTCTCTCTCCTTCCCTGTTATTTAAAGCAAACCAGTAAAAGAGATAATGGGCCTGATGTGAAATAATTCCAAGTAATAAGGTCATGCATTCAAGGGGGATGACTTAATACACAATTATGAGCCCTTAAGCCTCCCCTGTCATCCAAAGCTTAAAATGATGCAGACCTGCCTCTTGCATCAAAAATGCATTTTGATAATTAGCAGAAGAGAAAAGGTCAGGAAGAATTGGGATAGAGAAAGAGAACAAGCAACCCAAAACTCATAGCAGGATAATTTAAGAGGTGTTTTTTTTTTTAAAGATTTGGAGGGATCAAAACTACAGATGCAGAATCTGTAGGTCTTTTAATGAAAATGGTGATGATGTGGGGCATAACCAGTGGTGGGATTCAAATAATTTAACAACCGGTTCTCCATCCTAACGATTTCTTCCAACAATCAGTTCACCAAACTGCTCAGAAAGTTAACAACCGCTTCTCCCGAAGTGGTCCGAACCAGCTGAATCCCACCAGTGGGCATAACACAGAGACATATTATGACCACGATTGAGCCCGAAATCTCTGCTGCTCAGCGAGGCCGCTGTTGAAGGAGTTTTGCCCCATTTTATGACCTTTCTTGCCACGATCGTTGTTGAATCACTGCAGTTGTGAAATTAGTAACACGGTCGTTAATTGAAGCTGGCTTCTCCATTGATTTGGCTTGTCAGAAGGCGGCAAAAAAGTGATCGTTCTACCCCGGGATATTGCAACTGTCATAAATATGAGTCAGTTGCCAAACCTCCAAATTTTGATCATGTGACCATAGGGATGCTGAACAGAACAGAATAACAGAGGTGGAAGGGACGTCAGAGGTCTTCTAGTCCAGCCAACTGCTCAAGTGGGAGATCCTATCCTATTTCAGTCTCTTCAAAACTTTACGTTTTGGAGCATTTACAACTTCTGAAAAGATAGTTGGCTAGGAGAGATGATGTCCACTGGAAGAGAAACATTACATCTCACTTGGAACAGGGGACTTTGTTAAGATATTTCCATTTATTAGCTGGAACAGTGAGGATGTTCTGTGAGCCAGAACACACAGTTGTGGTTGATTAGTACCAGAGTCCTGGCTCCTGCCTGACACAATTTGTGCTGTGATTGACTGCTGTGGGTGTGGAGGGGGAGTTTCCCATTTTTCCCGCCTTTTTCTTCTGTGGGCTCTGTAATTTACCTCATGATGTTAGTGATGCACCTGACTATCTTGTTTTCTCTAAACTTAGATATTAAATGTACAAATACAAATACAATAGCAGAGTTGGGAGGGACCTTGGAGGTCTTCTAGTCCAACCCCCTGCCTAGGCAGGAAACCCTATACCATTTCAGACAAATGGCTATCCAACATCTTCTTAAAGACTTCCATTGTTGGGGCATTCACAACTTCTGGAGGCAAGCTGTTCCACTGATTAATTGTTCTAACTGTCAGGAAATTTCTCCTCAGATCTAAGTTGCTTCTCTCCTTGATTAGTTTCCACCCATTGCTTCTTGTTCTGCCCTCAGGTGCCTTGGAGAATAGCTTGACTCCCTCTTCTTTGTGGCAATCCCTGAGACATTGGAAGACTGCTATCATGTCTCGCCTAGTCCTTCTTTTCATTAAACTAGCCTCCAGTCCCCTAATCCTCTTTGTTCTGTTCTCTGTACTCTTTCTAGAGTCTCCACATCTTTTCTACATTGTGGCGACCAACTACAAATGTGAGCCAGACACACAATTGTGGTTGATTAGTACCAAAGTCTGGGCTCCTGCCTGACGCAATCTGTGCTGTGATTGGCTGCTGTGGGTGTGGAGGGGGAGTTTCCCATTTTTCCCGCCTTTTTCTTCTGTGGGCTCTGTGATTTACCTCATGATGTTAGTGATGCACCCGGCTATCTTGTTTTCTCTAAATATTGATGTTAAATATATTTATTGATATGAAGCTACAAGTTTGTGTCAGCGTCTCTGACACCGTTTGGACACTGGCCATGCAATACCCTTACAGACTTTAAGGGAAGGATGGCTGGTTGCCACTGCAACAGTGGCTGACATCAAAAATCCAACGTACGCTGCTGAATTAACTGTTGTGTGGAGATGAAGAGAACTCAGTAAGAAAAGCAGTGGATCTTGTGTTGTCATTTCAGCCCCTGGGTTGCAACATGCATGGATAAATCCAAAGGCCTTGCTGAGAAGCTGTAATGGAGATAATAGGGCAGACTTAGTCTCACACACAACAATAGCAATATTACTAGGACTCATATACCGCTTCAGAGTGCTTCATGGCCCTCTCTAAGCAGTTAACCAACTCAGTCTATTGCCCACAACAATCTGGATCCTCGGAAGGATGGAAGGCTGAGTCAACCTTGAGCTGGTCAGGATCAAACTGATGGCAGTGGGCAGAGTTAGCCTGCAATACTGCATTCTGACCACTGCATCACCGGGAAGACGAATGAGAAAGGGAATAAGAGGGGAAAGAAGGAAGGAAGGAAGGAAGGAAGGAAAGAAGGAAGGAAGGAAGGAAGGACGGACGGACAGCAATAGCACTTGGACTTATATGCCACTTCATAGTGCTTTCCAGCCCTCTCTAAATGGTTCACAGAGTAAGCCTATTGCCACCAACAATCTGTGTCCTCATTTTATGGACCTCGGAAAGATGGAAGGCTGTGTCAACCTTAGTTAGAACAATCAATCAAGGGCATGTCGAGGGGAAAAGAATCAGAGGTGGTCAGGAATAGCTAGAACTCTATTCTTTGCATTATGAGTAAGTTTGTGTTCTCCACATTTGCTAGACTTCAACTCCCATAAGTCTGAGCCATCAGAGTCATTGACCGGGCATGATTTTTTTGATGGCTCTCAAGGCTGATGGATTGGATCTGACTCAGAGATTAAATGACCCAAAGGAAAGAGATGATGGACGTAAGGAAACTATTATGCATGACAGATGGATTTACCATATGTACTATGTAATTAACCCCTTGCAGGCCAGATGATGGAGGTCCTGGGCTGCAGCAACCGGCCGCCTGAAGGCCACGGTGACTCAACAGCTTTCTAGATTCCTGCCAATTTGTGGTAGGATTCTAGTAAAAAAAAAATTGCGCACCCCTCTTTGGGTGGCGATTTTGTTCACGCAATAAAACCACATCAGGAAAAGAGACTTCGCGCCAGATATTCTGCATGCTTCAACACGCATCTGATAAGAGGAACTTGGCAATATCTTGAAAAAGTAAGTGAACGTTAAAATGAAGTTGACATCTTCAAAATTACAATCCAAGATAAAGAAATGTTCTCATGGTCTTCACACAACCCCCACAAAGAAAGCAACAACAATTTTCCTTCCATTTGCAAACTTTACAATGCAGGTACCTTTAGAATAGAATAGAACAGAACAGAATAGAATAGAATAGGACAGAATAGAATAGAATAGGATAGAATAGAATAGGACATAATAGAATAGAATAGGATAGAATAGGACAGAATAGAATAGGATAGGATAGAATAGGACAGAATAGAATAGGACAGAATAGAATAGAATAGAATAGGACAGAATAGAATAGAATAGGACATAATAGAATAGAATAGAATAGAATAGGGTAGAATAGAATAGAATAGAATAGAATAGGACAGAATAGGACAGAATAGAATAGAATAGGACAGAATAGAATAGAATAGAATAGGATAGAATAGGATAGAATAGAATAGGATAGAATAGGATAGAATAGGACAGAATAGAATAGGACAGAATAGAATAGAATAGGACAGAATAGGACAGAATAGAATAGAATAGAATAGGACAGAATAGAATAGAATAGGACAGGATAGAATAGGACAGAATAGAATAGAATAGAATAGGACAGAATAGAATAGAATAGGACAGAATAGAATAGGACAGAATAGAATAGGACAGAATAGAATAGGATAGAATAGGATAGAATAGGACAGAATAGAATAGGACAGAATAGAATAGAATAGAATAGGACAGAATAGAATAGGACAGAATAGAATAGAATAGAATAGGACAGGATAGAATAGGACAGAATAGAATAGAATAGAATAGGACAGGATAGAATAGGACAGAATAGAATAGAATAGAATAGAATAGAATAGGACAAGATAGAATAGGACAGAATAGAATAGAATAGGACAGAATAGAATAGAATAGGACAGAATAGAATAGAATAGAATAGGACAGAATAGAATAGAATAGGACAGAATAGAATAGAATAGGACAGAATAGGACAGAATAGAATAGAATAGGACAGAATAGAATAGAATAGAATAGAATAGAATAGGACAGAATAGAATAGAATAGGACAGAATAGAATAGAATAGGACAGAATAGGACAGAATAGAATAGAATAGGACAGAATAGAATAGAATAGGACAGAATAGAATAGAATAGGACAGAATAGGACAGAATAGAATAGAATAGGACAGAATAGAATAGAATAGGACAGAATAGGACAGAATAGAATAGAATAGGACAGAATAGAATAGAATAGGACAGAATAGGACAGAATAGAATAGAATAGGACAGAATAGAATAGAATAGAATAGGACAGAATAGAATAGAATAGAATAGGACAGAATAGAATAGAATAGGACAGAATAGGACAGGACAGAACAGAACAGAACAGAACAGAACAAAATAGAATAGAATAGAATAGAATTCTTTATTGGCCAAGTGTGATTGGATACATAAAGAATTTGTCTTTGGTGCATAAGTTCTCAGTGTAGATAAGAAGACAAGATACATTCATCACGAATCATAAGGTGCAGCACTTAATGATAGTTATAGGATACAAATAAGCAATTAAATCATACTAGGAAACAATAAATATAAATCATAAGGGTACAAGCAACAAAGTTACAGTCCTGCAGTCATAAGTTGGAGGAGATAGGAATGATGAGAAGATTAATAGTAATCGTAATGCAGACTTAGTAAATAGCTTGACAGTGGTGAGGGAATTAGTTGTTAAGCAGAGTGATGGTGTTTGGGAAACAACTGTTCTTGTGTCAAGTTGTTCTGGTGTGCTGTGCAGTGTTTTGAGGGTAGGAGTTGAAGCAATTCATGTCCAGGATGCGAGGGGTCTGTAGATATTTTCCCAGCCCTCTTTTTGACTCGTGCAGTGTACGGGTCCTCAATGGAAGGCAGGTTGGTAGCCATTGTTTTTTCTGCAGCTCTGATTATCCTCTGAAGTCTCCGTCTGTCTTGTTGGGTTGCAGAACCAAACCAGACAGTTATGGAGGTGCAGATGAGAGACTCAACAATTCCTCTGTAGAACAGAATCAGCAGCTCTTTGGGCAATTTGAGCTTCCTGAGTTGGCGCAGGAAGAACATCCTTTGTTGTGCTTTTTTTGATGACGTTTTTGATGTTAGGTGCCCATTTTAGGTCTTGAGATACGATAGAACCTAGAAACTTGAAGGCCTCTGCTGTTGATACTGTGTTGTCTAGTATTGTAAGAGGTGGTAGTATAGGAGGGTTTCTCCTAAAGTCTACCCACCATTAAACAAGCTTCTCCAAAGCTGAACCCAGAACTAGAATCCAGAAACACACAGACACACAGACACACAGACACACACACACACACACACACACACACACACTGTGACAAACATACAAAGACTGCAGTAGTGTGACTTTTCCAAGTACGTCTGAGGCTGAACGATTTAGACATGCGAAGTAACGGTTTCTAATTCAGGAAATTTACAATTAGATGTTGCACATTTTTAGCATACCATTTTGCATAATTTTTTTTTTTTTAGCAAAGCTAAATTGACTTGGGGAAAATGCCTTTATTAATAAATATCCTTGTCATCTCTGCAGCTCTCTAGGTACAAGAAACACGCTGGGCATAAAGCTAATCTTTGGAAATGGGTTCTGAAGACGATGCAGTCTGACCAGTTTTCCGGGTTGGTGACAGAGGTGGATTCCTACCGGTTCGCACCAGTTTGGCTGAGTAGGTAGTAACTCGGGCTGCCACGCCCCCGAACGGGTTCTAAATAAGCATAATAAAGGAGAATATTTTTATCTGGGTTGAATTGTGGGGTCCTTGGTGCTCTCTGAGCTTGGTTGTTTTCTTGGAGATGTTTTATCAGTGCTACTCCAGACTAGCACTGATGATGTGACCTAGTTTGGTAATGAGACATCTGCAAGAAAACAACCAAGCTCAGAGAGCACCAAGGACAACAAAATATACAATATGAATATTTCATCCAATAGTAGCAAAATGCACCTTTCTCAAAAATATGTTTAATCCAAACGATCCACAGGTAGTCCTCGAGCTACGATCACAATGCAGCCCAAAATTTCTGTTGCTAAGTGAGAAAGTTGTTAAGTGAGTTTTGCCCCATTTTACGACCTTTCTCGCTACCGTCGTTAAGTGAGTCACTGCAATTGTTAAGTTAGTAACACGGTTGTAAAGTGAATCTGGCTTCCCCCTTGACTTTACTTGTCAGAAGGTCACAAAAGGCGACCACACAACCCCAGGGATAGGTTGCGACTGTCACTACTGCCGGCTCGCTCATGGCCATGCTGCGCTCATGCGCGCACGTGCAGTGCAATAAGAATTGCTTTGTCTGTGCGCAGAAGCAAAAAACAAGATGGCAGTACCTATGGCGCCACCGGGAGAACCGGCTCGGAGGTGTGGCAGCCTTGCCTCGCTGCCGGTTCCAGCGACCCAGGCCGCCAAACCACTACCAGTTTGGCCGAACCGATCCGAACCGGTAAGAACCCACCGTCATAAATATGAAGCAGTTGACAAGCGTCTTAATTTCGATCACGTGACCATGGGGTTGCTGCAATGGTCATAAGGGTGGAAAATGATCACAAGTCGCTTTTTTTTTTCAGTGCCATTGTAACTTTGAACAGTCACTAAACGAACTATTGTAAGTCGAGGACTATCTGCATTCCTTATGAAATGGAAAAGAATGCCTTTGCTGGCATTTTTGTATCGCTGCTGTTTTCTCTTCTTGCTACAGAGAATATTGTGAGGTTGATGGTTGGGAAAAAAATCTCGTTCAGTTCAAGGCGCTGCCGACGATTTGATAATTAACAAATGTCACTCTGCTCTCTCACTTCAGCAGGCCACCTCCCCAGGGATGTGGTTGTGCTGTCCTGTTATCCATAAATTATAGCATGTGAAAAATTCTAACCATGCATACTCTTAGCACACCAGAACCAATGGTGGGATTCAGCCAGTTCGGGCGAAGCAGTTTTCACAAATACTTTTTTGCTCAGCGGTTGTGGCTGCTTCTACAGTTGAAACAATTTCAGTTTTGGAAATCTAGTTATCAGCTTGATATCTACGGAGATTCTCAGTCACACAAAGGTGCTTTTTTCAAGAGGCAACTGGATTTTCTGTGTTTTCTTCAAAGCAGTTTCACTTCCCATCCGAGAAGCTTCTTCAGTTCTGCAAAGCCCAGTTGCCTCTTGAAAAAGCACCTTTGGGAAATTTATCAGCTTGGCTTTTTTGAAATTTTAGACACACCAACACGACACGCCAACAAATGTGGCCTCCTTAGTTCTAACCAGGCATACTGTTAGCTCACCAGAACCAGTGGTGGGATTCAGCCGGTTCGGCACGGTTTAGGCAAAACGGTTGCTAAATTACTGGCTGTCCCCATCCCTTCCTGTACCATCCCTTCCAGGAGTCCCCATACACCCCATTCTGGCTCTCAGGTAAGTGCATGGAGGTCTACTAGACCCAAAATGGGGCGCGGGGGTGACAGCTCCCCCCCCCCCGGTGGCCCATTTTGGCTCCTTTCCTGGAGCTTTGGAAATTGGCGAGGACCATGCAGAATCCAGAGGGCACGGCCTTTACCTAGGCATTGGTCTCCTTCTGCATTGATAGCTGCCTTACAGATCTTGCCAATGAAATTCTGTTAAAATTCAAGAGATCCCTGCCAGCCTGACCTTCTCTTTGTGCCCGATAAATCCTTACGTTGAGTCAAACTGATTTAAACTAGCAAAATCTGGAACGCTGCCCGTTCACTCAACTCAATCCATTGAAATGTAAAAAGATAATGGATAATATTTGAGCAAGAGAAGAAATCGGTAGAACTCTTACAAGTTTCACTGCTTTGGGTGAGCGAGTGAAACGTATATGTCAGCGTTTTGCCATGCTGTACATTTCCTGGCTGCCTCAAAAAAGTACCAGATGTGTTCACAACCGCCCTTTCCTTCTAATTTTATAGTGATGTCCGCTTAATTCTTAACGATGTAGTATCTATTTTTATAAAGTGAGGGTGACATACCGCAGGGTTTTAACAGCTGCTTCAGAGGAAGATGTCAGGTCATTAGCCAAGCCTTGCTGATTAAAAAAAGAAGCAAATGAAAGTGTGCTTCTTTGGGGATGTCGCTTAACAGAAAGAAAGAAAAAGAAAGAAAGACAGAAAGAAAGAAAAGGAAGTAAGGAAGGGGAGAGAGAAGGAAAGAAAAGAAAGAAAGAAAGAAAGGGAAGTAAAAAAGGGGGAGAGAGAAGGAAATGAAGGAAGGAAGGGGAAAGAGAAGGAAAGGAAGAAAGAAAGAAAGGGAAGTAAAAAAGGGGGGAGAGAGAAGGAATGGAAGGAAGGAAGGGGAGAGAGAAGAAAAGAAAGAAAAAGAAAGAAAGAAAGGGAAATAAAGAAGGGGAGAGAGGGAAGGAAAGGAAGGAAGGGGAGAAGGAAAGAAAGAAAGGAAGAAAGAAAGAAAGAAAGAAAGAAGTAAAGAAGAGGAGAAAAGAAAAGAAAGGAAGGAAGGGGAAAGAGAAGGAAAGGAAGGAAAGAAAGAAAGAAAGAAAGAAAGGGGAGAAAGAAGGATGGAAAGAAAGAGGAGAGAGAGAAGGGAAGGAAGGAAGGGTAATGAGAAGGAAATAAACAAAGGGGAGAGAGAAGGAAAGGAAGACAGAGAGGAGAGAGAGAGAGAGAAGGAAAGAAAGAGAGAGAGAGAGAGAGAGAGAGAGAAGGGATGGAGGGAGGGAGAATGGTTGGGTCAATGTGTCCAGCTCAGTTGTCAGAGCATCATCTCACCTCTTGTATACTATCAACTACCTTATTGGGCTGGAAAGAATAAAAGCCACAATAAAGATCTGGAAAAGAATTATGAACCATTGTGGAACATCCAGAGGTTTGGATGATGTCGAGATCAAGACAGTTTTCAAGGTGGAAGCCAGATTTTCTGCCTTTTTTTTTTTTTTTTTACAAAAAGATACATAATCATCTGGGCCAATCATCAGGAGATGGTGAGTATATATATGGCTGTGTGTGAGTGTGTGTGTGTGTGTGTGTGTTTGTGTATGTTCCAGCATAACTCTGGAACGCCTAGAGCAATGTCAACCAAACTTGGTACACAGATGACTTACTCTCTGGAAACAAATACTGTGGGGGTAAGACACCCCTAACATCCCCTTGGAGTGTGTGTTCTGTTAAGATACAGGCTGTTGTGCCTGAAAATGGCTTCCACTGTACTGCCGTAAAATCGCTTCTACTATACAGCGGTGGAGTTGCCATGGTAACGTCTTCACAATACTCCACAAGGGGGCTCCCTCTGGTAAGGGGAGAAAGCCAATATTAGAAATTACATTTGGTCCAGACATTTCCCCCCTATAATTAAATACCTGGGCAACGCCGGATTATCAGCTAGTATATCAATATTTTCTGTTCCGAATGACCTCAAATGCAATCATCACTCAAGCATTAGAGTGACCTTGGATCAGTTCTTCTTCCACAGCCTGACTCAACATCCAGGGTTGTCTTGGGAATATAAAGTGGAGGAAAAACATGCCAGCTAGCCTTCGGTGGAAGGCTAAAATTAAATGAAATAACCGCTTTGTATTTCTGCTGCATGCAAATCGCACTCCAGCTGAGCTGCATTAGAGCCGAGTCATTTTTAAACAAAGCAGAAAAAAATCCTGAGCAGACTTGACTTTGCTAAACAATTTTCGCACCGTCTTGGTTAAACAGGGAAATAAAACGTAGAATTCCACAGCTTAGAAAAGGAATCTTATTTTCGCTATGGGGTCTGTTAAGCTGCGATTGTGTGTACACACACCCATTAAGAGTGGAGGGGGAAGGTGTGAACATTTAACACAGAGAGAAAGAGAGAGAAACACTGCAACTATAGCATTCATGACTTTGCACTGTTTTGTGTTCCGGTCAGTGGTGGGATTCAAATAATTTAACAACTGGTTCTCTGCCCTAATGACTGGCTGAGTAGGCGTGGTCATGGTGGGCATCGCCAGGGGGGTGAGACAGGCAGCACTAGGCCTCCGGCATCCCTGGGAGCCAAAATGGGGTGTGTGGGGACTCCTGGAAGGGATGGTACAGGAAGGGATGGGGACAGCCAGTAATTTAGCAACCGCTTCGCCTAAACCGCCCCGAACCGGCGGTATCCCACCACTGGTTCTGGTGAGCTAACAGTATGCCTGGTTAGAACTAAGGAGGCCACATTTGTTGGTGTGTCCAACATTTCAAAAAAGTCAAGCTGATAAATTTCCCAAAGGTGCTTTTTCAAGAGGCAACTGGACTTTGCAGAACTGAAGAAGCTTCTCGGATGGGAAGTGAAACTGCTTTAAAGAAAACACAGAAAATCCAGTTGCCTCTTGAAAAAGCTATGGTTTTTTTTTCTTCTCCTATGGGTGGACGACGCTGCCATTTCAAGCAGGCAGGCGAGGAAAATCCACACTTTTGTAAAGCTGTGTTCGCGAGCGCCTAATTAGGTGTGCAAAATGGTAACTCCAAAAGGAGAAGGCTTATTAGCCATTCGTGTGAAATATCCGAGACATTCTTTACTGTGGAGGACTAGGAGAGGGAACTCGTGTGCAGGATTTTCATGGTGTTGAGAAGCTTCCTTGAGCGTTGCTGGGAAAAGAAATTAACAACACAACGGTGTCTTCCTCGGAGTAGAATGGGGGGAAAACTAAAATATGCATGGCGCTAAACCCCCCAAAGCTCCATCAGGAAGGATCATTGTTGGATTTTTGCCGCCTCACACCCCTCAAGACTTTATTAAAAGCATAATTTTCCTGGAAATGGGTTGACTTAATAGGTTGCATTGTGACTCACAGCAGTCTTTTGTGGGTAGCTATAATTTTTTTTAGCAAAAACAGGCTTCCTGCTTTTACAAATGCAGGATTCTCAGTGTAGAAAGTCAGCACCCACCTACCCTCCTAGAGAAGCAATGGAGAACCTTTTTCACCTCAGGTGCCAAAAGCACATGCGCGTTATTGCATGCTCCTGTGCCCACCCCATAACTTAATGCCCCCCCTATGCTGTGCCTCCTGCGCACAGCTTTCTTAGAGCTTGGGAGGGTGAAAACGGCCTCCCCGCCCCCAACCGGAGGCCCTCCGGGAGCCAGAAATGGCCCATTTTCCAACTTCCGATAGGCCCGGTATGTCCATTTTTCGCCCTCCTCCGGCTCCAGAGGCTTTCTAGGAGCCTGGGGACTCTTAAAAATGGCCCAACATACAAAGCGGAAGTTTGGAAATGGACTTCTGGGTTGCCCGTTGCGCCATTTTTCTCCCTCCGGAGGCTTCAGGAGGCTCCCCTGAAGTCTCCAGAGGGCGAAAAAACAGCCAACGTGCAAACTGGAAGTCCGTTCCTGAACTTCCGGTTTGCGTGTTGGGCTATTTCTCGTCTTTCAGAGGCTTCAGGGAAAATCAAGGCTGAAAATCAGCTGGCCAGTGCACGCATGCGCACTGGAGTTGACAGGGCAGTACCTCGCGTGCCCTCAGAAATGGCTCTGCGTGCCACCTGGTCCTAGAGAATGAAATATTTTTGGGGAATATTAGAAAGGCAGGATTGTCGTGGCCCGCCAGAGCTGGCAGCCAAGTTGTACAGTGAGGAGGTTGGGGAGGAACATGGGCCAGTCCTGGGGGTTGAGGAAAGCTCAGACGAGGGCTCTGCGTTGGAGGCAGAGAGGGAATTAGATAGCAGTGAGGCAGAAGAACAACTGGAGCCTGTTCCCAGTGTGTGCATGCGCAGAGCTGCCAGAAGACAAGAACAACTAAGAAAGCAAGGTTGACTTAGGAGTAAAGTCACACCTTGGAGGTGATTGGCCCCTCCCATTGGAAACAAAAGAGGAACGAATGGGGAGGGGGCTTTTGCAGGAAACAATTCCTTCATTCGGTCCAGAAAGTTCTGTGTGTGATTATAAGAGACTCTGTGCCAAGTTTTGCTTTGCCCTGTGTTTGGAAACTAGTTATCTGGCAGCTCTCCAAACGAGATAAGGTGCGTGTGGATAAACATTCCGAAAGACTGTTCGCTAAAGCCTTCCTGACTGTGAATGGAAGGAATTCACAGTGTATAAATAAAAGAGGTTTTGCTTCTTACTTTGTAAGGAAGCCTGGGTCAGAACAAGGATAGAATATTTCCCCTAAAGAGGAAATGGGAAAAAAATCTTAAGGGGGGGCAGAAACCAGCCCCAGTCTCCCTGTCCCAAGCAGAAACTGAGAAGGCCAGTTTTTAGAAATGCAGATCTGGTAATACGTTCAGAAAGACTGGGTCAGACAGAAACTCCAGATAAGCAACACAATTAGGCAGGACAAGATAAGCTCAGACAAACACCTAGGATTTGTATCTTCCCTTTTACCTCTAGAGCCAGCCATGACCCCTACATGACCCCATAGGAATCAAGAAAGGTATAAAAGAACCCACCCACCCTCAACTCCGTTTTGTCAGCTGTCCCAGAATCACATGCTGTTGGCGGTTCTGTCATCAATAAACAGAGCTTTCTTTCCAATCTGCCTCCATTTTACTCCCAGCTTGGAACTGGAACTGTATTTTCCTTCCGACATTAGCCTCAAGTCTGTGGAGATTCTCCATCATCCAGATCATGGTTGTCCCAAAGGTGTTTTTTTCCAGGAGGCAACTGGACTTTCTGTTGCTGTTTTTTCTTTTGAAGATGTTTTGCTTCTCGTCCAAGAAGCTTCTTCAGCTCTGACTTTCCGTTCCCCACTATCCTGTCAGAGCTGAAGAAGCTTCTTGGATGAGAAGCAAAACATCTTTAAAAAAAAAACCAAGAAAGTCCAGTTGCCTCCTGGAAAAAAGCACTTTGGGGACAATATCAGCTTCATATTTTTGATAACACCTTGTAAAAACAAAAATGTTCGAAAGCACGTAAAAAATGCAAGTAGAAAAATAGGCACCACCTTTGGTGGGGAGGAAACAGCGTTCCGTGCGCCTTCGGCGTTGAGTCATGCCAGCCACATGACCACGGAGATGTCTTCGGACAGCGCTGGCTCTTCGGCTTTGAAAGGGAGATGAGCACCGCCCCCTAGAGTCGGAAACGACTAGCACATATGTGTGAGGGGAACCTTCGCCTTTACCTTTTGGCTCTCTATTTAATTCCAATTTTTAGTTATGTTGCATTGCAGGTATGATTGGGGTTTTTTTTTTTAAAAAAAGAACAACACTAGAAAATCCATATTATGTTGCTCTAGGCAACAATCCATAGTACCTACTTTTCAAAAAGCTTAATAAATTCTAAGCACCGCCAAGCCAAGCTACCAATAAATTATTTTTAATTAAAAGAAATGTTTTCATGTCATTTGTTTTTGGGAAGGCAACCTCGTCCGGTTTCGCGATTACATCTTCCCCAAATGCAAGGTTTTATTGTGAGAATTTTGCAAAAAAAATAATAAAAAATAATGGATTTTAGCGCAGCTGAATTTTTTCCTGTTGGTTCTGCATTATGTATGTTTCGATAAATAATATCCCTATTAAAATCCACGAGGATTTCTCATATTAACCTTACCTGCATAAAACTTGGCTTGTCTCCCAATGCTGGGAGAGGATGAGATAACTGCATGGGGGGAAACTTAACTTAGTTTTAAACCAGCTTTTTGCTTTTAATGTCTGTATGTTCTGACCTAGGCTTCCTGAGACAGTAAAAACCACACGCTTAGTCCCAAAACACCCTCTTTTTATTTGTTCATTCACAAACAGTTTGCGAAGAGTCCAACAGAAGTCTGCCAAAGTCTTCCAGGGTAAGGCTGATAAGCACCCACCTTTCTCTCCCTTGAAACGCTGCCAGAGACCTAATTGCCCATTAGTTTTGCAAGGCCAAAGGGAGCACAGAGTCAAAAAGGAGCTTCAGAGTTTGAACCGACCACAACGAACAAAATTGCTTCCTGCAATTTTTTATGTCTCATGGGAGGGGCCAATCATCTCTAAGCCTTACTCCCGAGTCGCCCCTTTTGTCTTAACTGTCCTTGCCTTCTGGAAGCTCTGCGCATGCGCACACTGGGAACAGGCTCACACTGTTCTTCTGCCTCGCTGATGTCAGACTTTGGAGGCTCCGGAGGCAGCATATAAACTCCCCGATGGCCTTGGCCCCATCTCTGCCTCCGACGCAGAGCCCTCGTCCAAGCCTTCCCCAGACTCCAGGACTGGCCCATCTTCCTCCCCAACCTCCTCACTGTCCGGCTCTGCTGCCAGCTCCGCAGGCCGCCGGAAGACCACAACAATAAAATATTAATCATTTTCCTATGGATTTTGACTCATGGCCATAATTGAGCCCAATGTTTCTGTTGCTAAGCAAGCCAGTTGCTAAGTGAACTCTGCCCATTTCACGACCTCTCTTGCCACAGTTGTTCAGGGAATCACTGCAGTTGTTGAGTTAGTTTAGTAACACGGTTAAGGGAATCTGACTTCTTCCTTGACTTTGCTTGTCAGAAAGTCACAGAAGGACTTCACATGACTCCAGGACCCTGCAATTGTCATAACTGTGAGTCAGTTGCCAAGTGTCTGAATTTTATTTTTATTTATTTATTTATTTGACTTATATACCGCTTCATAGGGCTTTCAGCTCTCTCTAAGCGGTTTACAAATTATTATATATATTTTTTAGCAAATTGAGTCAGCAACTTGCCCCCACAGTCCGGGTCCTCATTTTACCCACCTTGGAAGGATGGAAGGCTGAGTCGACCTTGAGCCGGTGAGATTTGAACCGCTGAACTGCAGATCACAGTCAGCTAAGGTGGCCTGCAGTACTGCACCCTAACCACTGCGCCACCTCGGCTCTTAGTGAATTCTGATCACGTGACCATGGGGGGATGCTGCAACAGTCGTAAGTGTGAAAAACGGCCATACATCACTTTTTTCAGTGCTGTTGTAACTTTGAAAAGTGAATTGTTGTAAATCATGGAATCCCTGTATGTTGTTTCAATATTGATATAGTTTTAATTTTTGACTAGGAGTCCCCTAGATTTGGGTAATAAGATGGGTTGGTATATAAATGTTATTTTATTTGTGTCTTGCCTGTTTTGTTTTGACGAATAACTCGTAATGAACATATCCAACCAATAGTCCTCTTCTTATTTTTTACACAACAGCCCTGTGAGGTGGGTTGGACTTGGGCTGAGAGGGAATGACTGGGCCAAAATCACCCAGCCAGCTTCCATGTCTAAAACAGGACTAGAACTCACTGTCTCCTGGTGATTGGCCCAAAGTCATGCACAGAGTTTCATGACTAAAGTGGGACTAGAACTCCCAGTCTCCTAGTGGTTAGCCCAACGTCACTCAGCCAGTGTTCGTGCCTAAAACAGGACTAGAACTCACTGTCTCCTGGTGATTGGCCCAACGTCACTCAGCCAGTGTTCGTGCCTAAAACAGGACTAGAACTCACTGTGTCCTGGTGATTGGCCCAAAGTCATCCACAGGGTTTCATGTCTAAAGTGGGACTAGAATTCCCAGTCTCCAAGTGATTTGCCTAAATTCACCCCTACAGTTTTTATGCCTAAATTGGGACTAGAACTTACTTTCTCCTGGTGATTGGTATAAAGTCGCCAGCAGGGTTTCATGTTTAAGCCAGAACTGGAACTCACCGTTTCCCACTTTCTCTCCTGGTATGTTAACCAGAGTAGACCAAACATGCTTTAAAATAAAAATAAAATAAAACATGACACAGATTCACCAAAAATCTGGCAAATTTCACTAGTTGGGCTTTAGAATATTCACAACTTTAAAAAAAAAAACTTTGGATGTCTAAGGACTCAACAAAACACATTTCATATATATATATATATATATATATATATATATATATATATATGTATGTATGTATGTATGTATGTATGTATGTATGTATGTATGTATGTATGTATGTATGTATATATATATATATATATATATATATATATATATATATATATATATATATATATATATATATATATATATGTTTTCTGAGGTTTTCGCGGGTGTTAGTATGTAGGTCTCTAGTTGTTCGGGTTTTCTCCCGCGTAGAATTGGATATGTCTTTGCGACGTTTCGACGAAGTCACATTCGTCATCTTCAGGCTGCTGCTGACTACTTCAGGTTTGGTGTTTCCAGGAGTAGTGGAACACTACACTACTCCTGGAAACACCAAACCTGAAGTAGTCAGCAGCAGCCTGAAGATGACGAATGTGACTTCGTCGAAACGTCGCAAAGACATATCCAATTCTACGCGGGAGAAAACCCGAACAACTAGAGACCTACATATATATATATATATATATATATATATATATATATATATATATATATATATATATATATATATATATATATATATATATATATATATATATATATATATATATATATATATATATATATATATATTTAAAGCACCCAAGTTCAACAGAGGTGAATTTTAACAGCCAGCTGATGTTGGAATTGCAAAAGTGAGCCTCCTCTGGGCTGCAAGTAAACAGAAGAACACCTGCCAGTTGCAAGTAGTGGGAGATAATTATCTAATTGGAAAAGACATATTCCAGATGGGTGACTCAGTTAAGAGATTGGAGGAAGTTCTAAAAAATATATATATCACGGCGAGTTGCAAATTCTGCTTCTCCTTTCTATTTGTCCGTGCAAAAACATATCCTTAATATCCTGGATTTATAATTACCTGCCTAGCACGAATGGTCATTCTTTTGGAAAGTAGTAGAAAATTCTGCCTGGAAGATACAGTAGCTGGATTAAGAGACAAAGAAATCTGGTCCTTCTCCCAAAATTAAATTGAGTATGTAGATAGACAGGGGTAGGATTCAGCCGGTTCGCATCGGTTTGAGAGAACTGGAAGTTAATTTTGCATCCGGTTCACCAAGGAGCGGCTGGCCCCGCCCACCCCTCCCCTCCCCAGAGTCTCCGCATTGCCTGTTCATCATGTCAGATAAGTGTAGGGCCTGCGCGGAGGCTCTGGGAGGGTGTGAAAAACGGGTCTCCTGAAGTCTGGGAACGGGCCCCTTTCCGGCCTCCGGAGGCCCTCCGGAGCCCAGGGGAGGCCATTTTCGCCCTCCTAGAAGTTCAAGGAAAGCCTCTGGAGTCTGGGGGGGTGAAAACACCCTCCCCCCCACCCTGGTACAGGAGGCCGAGTGGGCCACGCCCATCCAGCAACCGGGCAGAGAACCAGTTGCTAACATTTTTTAATCCTGATGAAAGAGATGTCCTTCTGGGTTCGGCTCCAAGTGGGGAAAAAGACACTGGAGACATGGAGGCTGCTTGGAAAGATGGTTTTAATGGTGGACAGGACCACGTGGCTTGAACTCCTGAAGAGAAAAGGTGATCACATGCTTCAATGTTGGTGGAGAAGAGAAGGGAAGCTGAGTCCCTGGTTTTATGCCCTCTCTGGCCTTTGATCTTGAGCTTGTATTCTGATTGGTTGTCAGACTCCCATGGGCCCATGCAGGGACAACTCTCTAGGCTGCGTTTTGAATCCAGGTTTGGTTGAGTTCTCAGATGCCATGTGGTGAGTTGGGTAAAGGGCCAATATTATCATGCCTTAATCCCATCCCCCTGGAGCTGAAGGGGAGAACACTTTATTATGTAAAGGGACTGGCTTGGGCTTCTTAATGGCCCACTGACAAAGTGGGTGGAGGCAGGAAGCTGCAGGGAGCTACTCTGTCTTTAAAAATGTTTCTTCCTTTTCACATCCAGGGAAATATTCTGCCTTTTCAATATTTCCTAGGATATTTCATTTTTTTGTGGGAGAGGGATGGGTTTTAACTTCCTACAATCCCATCCCTGTTAGTCCTTGACTTATGACCACGAATGGAACCAGAATTTCCACTGCTAAACCAAGCAGCTGTTAAGTGAATCGCACCTGGTATTAGGACCTCCTTTCCACAGTTGTTAAGTGAATCACTGAGGTTGTTAAGTCAGTAATCACATGGTTGTTCAGTGAATCCAACAAACACACAAAGAGACACATACCCCTTGACTTTGCTTTTTGGAAACTGGCTGGTAAGCTTGCAAATGGTGATCCAGGATCCTGGGATCATTGCAAAGACATATATGGTTGCCAAGTGCCCAAATGTTGATCAAATTTTTGTCCTCTTGGCAGTAAGGAATCAATCCAACAATTGTCTCCCACTTTAAAGCTCCGTATTACAATAATCTAACTCCTCCTCTTCCTCCTCCTCCATCTTTTATTCATTCTTCACCTCCTTCTCTTTTTCCTCCACCTCCTCTTCCATTCTTCTGCTTTCCCTTCTTTGCCCTCCTCCTCTTCCTCCCTTCCTCTTCTCCTCCTTCTCTTCCTCCTCCTCCTCCTTTCTCCTCCCCCTTGCCCTCTGCCTTCTCTCCCCTTCCTTCTGCTTCTCCTCCTTTCTCTTTCTCCTTCCTCCTCCTCCTCCTCCTCCTCTCCCCTTCTTCTCATCCTCTTCCTCCTCCTTCTCTTCCTCTTCTACTCCTCCTTCTCCTCTTTTCTCCTTCTCCTTTTCTTCCTCCTCTTCCTCCTCCTTCTCCTTCCTCCTCCTCCTCCTCCCCATTCCTCCTCCCCCTTCTTCTCCTTTCATCTCTTGCTCTTCCTCCTCTTTCTCCTCCCTTCTCCTCCTCCTCCTTCTTCTCCTTTCTCCTCTTGCTCTTCCTCTTCCTCCTCCTTTTCCTTTCTCTTCATCCTCCCCCTCTGCCTTCTCTCCCCTTCCTTCTTCTCATCCTTTCTCCTTCTCCTTCCTCCTCCTCTTCCTCCTCTCACCTTCTCATCCTCTTCCTCCTGCTGCTCTTCCTCTTTCTCCTCCTTTCTCCTTCTCCTTTTCTTCTTCCTCCTCTTTCGCCTCCCTTCTCCTCCTCCTCCCCTTCTTTTCCTTCCTCCTTGTCCTCCCTCCTCTTCCTCCTCTTCCTTCCCCTCTTCTTCCTCTTCTCCTTCCTTCTCCTCTTCCTGCTTCCTCCTCTTCCTTCCCCTCTTCTTCCTCTTCTCCTTCCTTCTCCTCTTCCTGCTTCCTCCTTCTCCTCCCTTCACCTTCTCCTCCTCCTCTCCCCCCCTCCTCCAGCCTGGTCTTTCACATCTTCCAATTTCATATTCATTATACCTATCACCTTTTCTTCCTGTTGGAGAAAGTGGGCCATGGCTAATAAAAGACCTTCCTTACCAGCTCCTACACAGGTATTAAGGCTCTGCTTTGTCTCTGCTAAATATAAAGCCATCGTTGTGATGAGATTCTTTCCTTTCCGCGGCCTTCCCACTCTGCAGAAGAAGAAAAAGAATAATTGGGCTGCGTAGCTGACTATTCGTCAGGCGTCCCACCCGAGCTGCTCCATTTTTAAACTTGGAGCACTACACAAAACCCTTCTTGCTCACAACAAGCTAGGCGAAAGGAAGGAAAGGCACTCGGGGAAACGCAGGAATGGAAGCTGCCCTGGCGGGCAGCTCAAAATAAATTCAAAATATGGGAGTTGTTGATTTGCCTCCTGCGGCCTGCCTTTAATCAGCGGAAGATACTTTGAAAAATATTTTCAGTGCATCGTCTGGTGCACTAATGCAGTGGTCTCCAACCTTGGCAACTTTAAGACTTGTGGACTTCAATTCCCAGAGTTCCTCAGCCAGCTTTGCTGGCTGAGGAACTCTGGGAGTTGAAGTCCACAAGTCTTAAAGTTGCCAAGGTTGGAGACCACTGCACTAATGGATGCCTCTGGCTTCAGAGTCAATCAGTTTTGAGTGGCAGTGTTAGGGACCCACCTACCTACACTGTCTCTCCCTCTCCCCCCCCTCTCCGTTTATCTACCTACCTATCTACCTACCTAACTACTCTCTCTCCCTCCCTACCTACTGTATTTCTCTCTTTCTCTCCCTCTCTATCCCTCTATCTACCTACCTACTTTTTTAAAAAAATTGCCTCTTCAAAACCTTGGTGCGTCTTATGCTCTGGTGCATCTTATACTCCGAAAAATACAGGAAAATCCTGAATAAGATGGTGATCAGGATGCATTACCGGAGGCTACCGGAGCTGGCTACATAACCAAGTAGCCTGGAGGTGAAATAAGATGGTGGTAGTGATGGTGGTGGAGGAGGGGAAGGGGAAGCAGATGTCAGCACTGAAGAGATAAAGAGTTCATCGAAAAAAGCCAAGTGTCTAGGTAGCTCTATTCCTAGGCCAAGCAAATACTGCAGGCAGAAATCCATTCAAGGGAGAATGTTTTGAAATTCCCTGCAGCCAAGTCTGAACAAAGGTTGGATTAGCCCTCAGGAACCAACACCCTTTCACTTGCACCACCCCCAGCAAACGTTAACCAAACCTGGGAGCTCAGCAACCTATAGAGCCAGCTATGACCCCTACATGACCCCCATAGGAATGTGACAATAGCTCATTGTTGTGACTCAGCAGAAGTTTGCTGTGAGTTGAGTCGGGATGCAAGATTAACAATGCAGCTGGGGCTCGTTAGTGTGGTCTTCTGGAGATAAAAGGACTGATGGTGCCACGCCCTGGTTGCAGGTCAACGTTTGTCGTTTGTTCATGATTCATTGTTCATCGGTCATGGTTTGTTTGTGAGAGACACTTGGAGAAGTGATTTGCTTTCTGTAACCCTGATTCAAAGAGACACTTGTAGAAGTGCTTTGCTTTCTTTTTGTACACCTGGTTTTGCCATAAGAGATCTTTGTCTTGCATTCTGTTATCTTCTTGCCAGAGACTTTATTTATGTTCATTTTGGGCTCACAGCCAGTCTGAGCCGAGGACTGATAAAGTTATTTCCTTTTAAGTCTGTCTGCCTGTCGTCTTTGAACGAGCGAAGAAGCGGGGACAGAACAGCTCATAAACTATTAAAGGACATGTTCTTGGACAGGAACCTCAAATGCAAAGCCCAAATAAGGTATAAAAGAACCCACTCTCAACTCCCTGTGGTCAGCTGCCCAGAATCACAAACCCATTTGGTTCTGCTTTATCATTAAACCATCTTTCCAATCAACCTCCATGTTTCCAGTGTTTTTCACTCCCGGCTTGGAACTAAACCAGATGGATATTTCTTCCCACACTTTTATTTTGAAGCAGGCTGTTGTTATTATTATTTTCAATTTGCACGCTCCACACCCGGCTAAGAAGTACGATGGTAACAGTGTCCCGGAGTCGTGTGCAGAAGTGGTATTCAGCCAGTTCGGACCGGTTTGCCCAAATCGGGAGTGGAAATCACGGGTGGGCCTGCTCACCCACCCTGGCTGTATGCCGTTCTATTTAGGCCGAGGTGGCACAGTGGTTAAATGCAGCACTGCAGGCTACTTCAGCTGACTGCAGTTCTGCAGTTCAGCTGTTCAAATCTCACCGGCTCAGGGTTGACTCAGCCTTCCATCCTTCCAAGGTGGGTAAAATGAGGACCCGGATTGTTGTTGGGGGCAATATGCTGACTCTGTAAACCGCTTAGAGAGGGCTGAAAGCCCTATGAAGCGGTATATAAGTCTAACTGCTATTGCTATTGCTAGGCACATTTTCAAGCCGCCCACATACGATCAAAGTGCATGCACAGAAGGCCAAATGCATAGGTGGATGCGCACGCTCAATTTGCAAACCGGTAGGGAAAGTTAGTGAATACCACCCCTGGTTGCATGATCACCTTTTGCAATTTTCTGATCAGCAAAATCCCCGAGAACCTCAGATTCACTTAACAACCGTGTCAGTATCTTAACAAGGGCAGTGATTCGCCTAACAACTATTGCATGGAAGTTTGTACAAGGTTTGAAGGTTTGAAGGTTTATTGGGATTTATATGCCGCCGTACAAAATGGGGCAAAGTTAGCCAAACAACCATCCAGAAATTTGGGGTTCTATTGTGGGCGTAAGTCGAGGACTACCTGTATCAGCAAGATTTTCTGAGATCACTTGAGACCGACTCAAGAGTTAGATGACGTCTTCCATCAACGACTAAAGATATTAAGGGCGATTTATAATCCGAAATGCTACTGCCGCTATCAACCAGCATTCAAGCAAATGCCTTCCTGTTTAAGTCCCATCCCAGAGAATTAGCTGCAAATGATCTATGATCAATATCTGTAATGATCGTTCCCACCAAGCCTTCGTGAAATTAAAGTGAAATCCAATTATAGCTTTCCATTCTCACTTACCGCTTCCCACCCCTAAAGGCCTAGATGAAATTTGCGTACGTTTCCTTCAACACTTCGTGTCACTTGTTACTTTATGATTTATAGCACTGCGCCACGAATCGTCTTCAGGGGTGGCTCCCAGGAACTGGATGACTGGGGCTGCAGCGGGGGGGGGGGGTGTGTGTGTGGATTTAATTTGTGCAAGGGTTTATGGCAGGGATTGGTGAACATTTTTCTTATGGCGTGCCAAAATTGCGTGTACGCCTACTCAATCCTCCCAGCCCACCTGCACATATAGCAATAGCAGTTAGACTTATATACCGCTTCATAGGGCTTTCAGCCCTCTCTAAGCGGTTTACAGAGTCAGCATATCGCCCCCAACAACAATCTGGGTCCTCATTTCACCCACCTCGGAAGGATGGAAGGCTGAGTCAACCCTGAGCCGGTGAGATTTGAACCGCCGAACTGCAGATAACAGTCAGCTGAAGTGGCTGCAGTACAGCACTCTAACCACTGCGCCACCTTGGCTCTTATTTGCGCAACCCCCCCCCATGCATGCACAATCACCTGTGCATGTGCGCACGGCCCCTCCCCGGGCCCCCTGGAGGCTCTCCGGAAGCCAGAAATGGATCATTTCTGAACTTCCGGTTGGGCAGGGCCGTTATTCACTCTTCCCAGCCTCCGGGGGCTTTCCTGAAGCCTGGGGAGGGTGAAAACAGCCTCCCCCAGCCCCCCCCCAGAGGCCCTCTGGAAGGGCAAATCAGCTGGCCAGTACGCGCATGCACGCCAGAGATGATGGCTGGAGTTCCACCAAATATGGTTCTACATGCCACCTGTAGCACGCATGCCACAGGTTCGCTATCACAGGCCTATGGATTAAGAGAAAATGATAAGCTCATAAAGTTGGAAATTATTTTGGGGCAGAATCCTCTAAGCAGGCTAAGATTCTCCATAAGGGTCTACTCATGGGGTGTGAGAGAAGTCACCTCATCAGTTGAATTTCCAGAGTTTTGTGCTCTAGGAGAAGGATTGCTCAATTTTGCCCCCCGCCCAGCCACCATGAGTACTCTATAACAGTGTTTCTCAACCTTGGCGACTTTAAGTCCTGTGGACTTCAACTCTCAGAATCCCCCAGCCAGCAAGAGCTGGCTGGGGGATTCTGGGAGTTGAAGTCCACAGGACTTAAAGTTGCCAAGGTTGAGAAACACTGCTCTATAAGCCTCCTAAAGGCTACCCATGCAATTTTTTTGACAAAAAACAGGGGCGTTTTTGCGAAAAACGGGCCGTTTGTGCATAAATGGGCCGTTTTTTGCTCGTTTTGGGGAGTACACCCCAGGGACACTCTGCAAGCCCTCTAAAGGCTATCCATGCCTTTTGGGGGGGGGGGGATGGACCCATTTTCATGAAAAAAACACCATTTTGGGGAGGTTTGCAGAGTGCAAAAACCTTTTAAAAAATTGCCTCTTCAAAACCTTGGTGCATCTTATACTCCGAAAAATACGGTAATTCTAATTGTCTTCACGTATGAGCAATTTGGATCTACACTGCACTGGAACGGGGCCACTTCTGGTTTCTGAATTACCAGCTTGCTGGTGCGTTAGAATCCAGAAAAGCAACAGGGGATGGCTCCGTGTGCCCAAGGAGATGGCTCTGCATGCCACTTCCAGCACACGTGTCATAGGTTTGCCATCACGGGACTAGAGGCTTGATAGTTTCTTCTATGCTCCCCTGGGCTGGTAGGTGGTCAGTCGGGCGATTTTTGAATAGTGGTGAAATAAATGCTGTACTCCGTGTATAAGACGCACCCAATAAGAGTAAGGTTCTACATTTAGGCAAGAAAAACGAAATGCATAGGTATAGAATAGGTGGTACCTCGCTCAATGGTAGTAACTGTGAGGGGGATCTTGGAGTCCTAGTGGAGAACCATTTAAATAAGAGCCAGCCGTGTTCAGAAGCAGCCAAAAATGCCAACACAGTTCTAGGCTGCATCAACAGAGGGAGAGAATCAAGATCACATGAAGTGTTAATACCACTTTATAAGGCCTTGGTAAGGCCACACTTGGAATCCAGCGTTCAGTTTTGGTCGCCACGATGTAGAAAAGATGTGGAGACTCTGGAAAGAGTGCAGAGAAGAGCAACAAAGAGGATTAGGGGACTGGAGGCTAAAACAGATGAAGAACGGTTGCAGGAACTGGGTATGTCTAGTTTAATGAAAAGAAGGACGAGGGGAGACATGATAGCAATCGTCCAATTTCTCAGGGGTTGCCCCAAAGAAGAGGGAGTCAAACTATTCTCCAAGGCACCCGCGGGTAGAACAAGAAGCAATGGGAGGAAACTAATCGAGGAGAGAAGCAACTTAGAACTGAGGAGGAATTTCCTGACAGTTAGAAAAATTAACCAGTGGAACAGAAGTTGCCTCCAGAAGTTGTGAATGCTCCAACACTGGAAGTTTTAAAGAAGAGATTGGATAACCATTTGTCTGGAACGGTATAGGGTTTCCTGCCTAGGCAGGGGGTTGGACTAGAAGACCTCCAAGGTCCCTTCCAACTCTGCTATTGCATTATATTGTATTCTTTCAGAAGAAGATGAGACCGGTGTTGAGAAATAATTTCTGATGGAACGCTAAAAGACCGAGGCGGCAGCAAGACAATTAAGGGAGGAAACTGGGTCATGACAAGAATGATTCTTGAAATCCAGCAGAGTGGAGAAGGATGAGAAATAGACTCAGAGTAACTCCACCTTAATTACACTAGATATAAACTGTGTGGGAGAATTTCTTTTGAAAGCCTTTCAAGAATCCCTTACAGTACCTGGCTGGGAATCAAGCATGTTCTAGAAACTCAACCAGTTCTTGTTTCCTGAGTTTGTCAAGCCTCGTGATTTGATGCATCCTGAGGGGCAGGTACCCAAGCATTTGGAAAGAGGTTATCCCAAAATGGAACTTCATGAGAACTTCCTCACAATTCATCCCCTGCTGCTCTCTCTTCGGTGCCTGCGACCTTTCATCCAGACACAACAGAATAACAAATAAGGATGAAGAAGAAGATGGTGAGGATGAAGAAGATGAATAGCAGAGTTGGAAGGGACCTTGGAGGTCTTCCAATTCATCCCCCTGCTCAACCAGGAAACTCTATACAAAGGGTTGTCCAATCTCCTCTTTAAAACCTCCAATGTTAGAATAACAGAGTTGGAAGGGACCTTGGAGGTCTTCTAGTCAAACCCCCTGCTTAGGCAGGAAACCCTACACCACTTCAGACAAATGCTTATCCAATCTCTTCTTCCAGTGTTTGAGCATTCACAACTTCTGGAGGCAAGTTCTTCCACTGATTAATGGAGCACTCACAACCAAATTATAAAATTAAAATTCACAGGGGCTGTCCTTCTGAAATTAATGGAATGCAAGGGGGATCACATTTTAGCACAGGGGTCTCTAACCTTGCGCATGTCAGGCCTGGAAGCCATCTTTTGTATTGGGCCTTGAGGCCTGCCACATTTATTGCTGTGGGAAACTGAGAGGCGGGATTGTGTGGAGTTAGATATAGTCAAAATGGTTCAGCGACAAATGCGCGAAAGTCTTTTCCGCGCTGACAGAACCACGGGGGTCAAATCCGCGCCGTCTTAACCGCTAATCATTATGCGACAGTAGCGCACCGACATGTGCACGCCGACACAATCGCGTTGTGCCTTTGAAATCAAAACGCAGTCAACACTCGTTAAAACGTTAAAACGCCGACACAATCGCGCGCTGTGGAAAGTAGAAAAGAAAGAAAAAAAACCTGTATAATAAACTTTCCTCTTATTGCATCAAAACTCTCTTCTTCTTCTAATCCTGACTAATCATCAACACTCGTTAAAACGCCGACACAATCGCGCGCTGTGCCTTTAAAATCAAAACGCTGGTTAATTTGTTCGAGGATCTATGTATTAATTTTCTTGACTATCCATGGTATTCTCAAGAGCCTTCTTCAATACTAGCATTCAAAAGCTTCAATATACCGCAGCTTGACATAGTCAACAAAACCGAGGTGTTTTCTTATATCGACGCGAAGTTGTGGGCACACTTATGACGTCGCGTTGTGGTCGGCGCTATTTTGTCGGCGCTATTTTGACGATCGCTGTTTTGTCGTGTCACAGTCAAAATAACATTCCTTTCTCAGAGAGTCAAGGCCATCTTGATTGGACTGTGTGATGGATATGTGGGTGCTGGGCAGGGATTTGAACTTTTGTTTGGGTGGGGAAAACCTGGAAACTTTCAGATTCGGGTTGTCCCACATGCGCCAATATGACATCTCTAATAGGTCAGTTGCTAAAACGCTGAGCTTGTCAATCAGAAAGGTCGGCAGTTCGGCAGTTCGAATCCTTAGTGCTGTGTAATGGAGTGAGCTCCCATTACCTGTCCCAATTTTTCTGCCAACCTAGCAGTTCGAAAGCACATAAAAATGCAAGTAGAAAAATAGGTACCACCTTTGGTGGGAAGGTAACAGCATCCCGTCCACCTTCGGCATTTAGTCATGCCGGCCACATGACCATGGAGATATTTTGGACAACACTGGCTCTTTGGCTTTGAAATGGAGATGAGCACCGCCACCTAGAGTCAGGAACAACTAGCACATATGGAGAACCTTTACCTTAACTTTGAGGAACGTCATGCTTCGGAGTCTTCTGTCGTTGGGGGTGTTACTTGGAATCCAGACAGACAACTTTAAGCCTGGTGGACTTCAACTGCCAGAATTCCCCAGCCAGCAAAAATTCTGGCAGTTTGAAGGCCTCCAGATTTAAAGCTGCCAAGGTTGGAGATCCCTATTTTACCAGGTTAAACCGCGGAGGAGCGAGTGAAGCTCTTAATTGAATATCCTTTCAACGGCAGAGCCCTGGCTGAGGGGATCTGTGACATTTGCACGATGAGCTCATCGAATGAGGAAATGGATCTGCTTCCTGGAATCCGTTGCCTTGAGGGAAGGCTGCGGACGCTCCCCGTAAAATTTATGGACCGCAGGTTTTATGCGGGTTTGTTTGTGTACCCGTGGGAAATCTAGCTGTGGCTCAACGGTGCCTTGCTGGAAATCGTAAAATGCTGTTTGCTCCACTGATCACTCTGCAAATTCCCACCCTCCAAGGTTGGACTCGCGGGGGGAGATGCGACTGCGCAAAAGACCAGGATGGATGGAGTTCAACAGATAATACTGTAGGAAGTTAAAACCCACCCCTCTCCTAGAAAAATGAAATAGCCTGGGAAATATTGAAAAGGCAGAATATTCTATTTCCCTGGATAAGAAATGGAGAGGCATTGTTTTTAGGCAGGAAACAGACTCACTCTTTATAGCTGCCTCAACCTTTGCCAATGGGCCACTAGGGACCGGGGTCAGTCTCTTCTACATAACAAAGGTAGGATTAGCCTTCTACCCATCTCACCACAGGGCACCTGGGAGGAAGCGATGCTCAACCAAACGTGGACTCAAAACACAGCCTAGAGAGTTGCCCCTGCATGGCCCCATGGGAGTCTGACAACCAATCAAAATACAAGCTCAAGATCAAAGGCCAGAAAGGCATAAAATCAGGAACTTTCAGCATCTCTGCCTTTTTTCTTGTTCACCCAACATCTGGAAGCATGTGATCACCTTTTTCCTCAGGACATCAAACCATGCGGTTCCGTCTACCATTAAACCATCTTTCCAAGCAGCCTCCGTCAGGGTTCCAAATAGCATCCAAAAATTAAATCAGAGTCCAAGGCAAAGGATTCCTCAAAGTTCCAATTTATGAAGAGAGCCATGCTGGCATATCTGGGAAAACCTAAATCTGAAAGCTTCCCGGTTTTTCCCACCTAGTTGAAAGTTCAAGATCTTGCCTCCATACTCACAAGTCCATCACATGGTCCAATCTTCCATTGCCCTGCTGGCAGTTCCACCCATCCAGTTCCGCCCAGGTGCAGAGACAAAGGATGACCTTGAGTTTCTAAAAGAATGTTGTTATGGCTACATAGCATCTAACCCAGTACAATCCCTCCTCCCATCTTCCCACAATAGAAAAGGCATAGTAGAATAAGAGGAAACGTGGCAGGCCAGAGATCCAAAAGAAAAGATGGCTGCAGGCCTGACAGCCTCCATATTTCCAGTGTCTTTTCCCTCCCACTTAGAACTGAACCAGTGGTGGGTTTCAAAAATTGTTCGAACCTACTCTGTGGGTGTGGCCTTCTTTGTGGGAGTGGCTTGCCACCCATGTGACCGGATGGGAGTGGCTTGCCGCCCATATGACCGGATATGAAGATGCCGACGACACTTGTCAGAACCACCTTAAATAACCTCACACACAGCACTGGCATGCATAAGAATAGGATGTAAACTTGTTTTTTAAAAGGCATCTTTGGTTTGCTCTTAAAACAACTTCAACACACGCAAATTTCTGAATTGGGATTCCTTGCGTCATATTTCCAGTTAAGCTGAGATCAGAAGCTAAGCGTATGCCTTACGTATAGATGTAAATCTGTTAGAATTGGCGCTTGCCGGTCAGACTGACTGCAAACAAAGAAAAACACACAATTTACAAGAAAGAAAAGAGAGAGCACCGGTGTCAGCCTTCCCAGGTGTACCAGACAGGAAACGCACCAGCTGAACTATTTCTATTTTATTGGAAGGCTACATTAACCCGAATACACTTTATTGACTTACAGACCAAATACATTTACTTCTATTTTATTGGAAGGCTACATTAACAGAAGGATCGGCGTGGTGGCTCAGTGGTTAAGACCAGGGATGGGCTTCAAAGATTTCAGCAATGGGTTCTCTGTCCGGTTGCTGGGTGGGCGTGGCCATGGTAGGCGTGGCCTAGTCGGCCTTCTGCACCATGGCAGGGGACCCCTTTCACCTGGAGCCTGTTCCCAGTGTGCAAATACACAGAGTTGCCAGACGAAGGGAAGAGCTCAGGAACAAGGGTCGATGGGAGTGAGGCCGCAGGTGGGACGGTGAATGGCCCCTCCCAGAGGGAATAAAAGAGGAGCGAAAGGGGAGTGGAGTTTGCAGGAGACAATTCGTTCATTCCTGCATTCTTACCAAGTATTGCAGCATCTGAAAGATATCAGCCTGGCCGCTCTCCAAGCCTGACGAAGGTCGGCAATTGTGAACTATCTTGAAAGACTGTGGGAGAGGAAAGACTTTGCTGGAGAGGAATTCACTGTAAGTTAAATAAAGGGGGTTTATCGGGACAAGGACTCAGCTTCGGGCTGCTGGGGAAGCCTAAGTCAGAACAGAAATTCAGTTAAACCTAGCGATTCAAGTCCTGTGACAAAAAGAGGATTTCTTAAAAACTTCACTGTGATCCAACTACATTGCAGAATAATTTTTTGTCCGATCTAATCCCTGCTCCTTACATTGTACTCCCTGAGTTGCTGCGATGTGTTCAGGGGAGATGTGTGGCGGCGTTCAGTGGCGAAGAAGACAGCAAATAATAAGCCTCCACTTCTACCTGCTGTTTTTATCCCAATTAATTTCATTCCAAGACAAATGTATCTCCTTCTGCATTCTTGGTCACTGCTGTTTCAGCAGTATATATCTGCTTTATTTATTTTTTTCCATATATTTTAAAAAAGAATGCGGGCAGCTTCATTAAAAAATAAAACAAAACCAAACGACAGTTTTTTGAGGAAAATTAACCCAGCTCTCTAATAAATGGTAAATCTCTTTTATTCCTGCATTCTATTCTTGTTGCAAGACGTTTGATCAAGCCTTGTTTAAAGTTCCTCCATGTGCATTGTAAAGACAATTAGAAACAGTGAAAGGGACCTTTTAAAAACAACAACAACAACAACAACAACAACAATAAAAGGTTCAAGAATGCCAGCAGAAGATGCAAATATAAATAGACAATGGTTAGAATATCAAGTTTGCTTCAAAAGAGACTATTTCCATGACACCTGGAGCTGCTGTTGAGCCAAAGACACCTTAGTCTAGCATCTTATGTGAATTCAGTCCACATGGATAGTTTATGTTCCAGTCTGTGATGGCGAACCTATGACACACGAGCTGTCAGTTTCAGCGCGCATGTCTATTCTATTCTATTCCCCCACCCTCCCCTCCCCGATGCGATCCTAGAGATCTCACTTTCTGGCTCACTGGCCCTGCAGCCAAGTTGATTTGTGTCCCATTCTCCCATTCTGCTAACCGTGGCTGACCGAGCAAGTGTGCAGGAAGCTGCCCCCTTCGAAAAAGCCTTGCTTTAGGTGTTGCGCGCAAATGCAGAAAGCACAGGCGCATAGAGCAGGCATGCAAAGCGGGTGGGCGGGTGCACTTACCTTTTGGGCGAACCGGTTGTTAAAGTATGTGCAGCCCTTCTCTGATTCCACTCGACTCTGTTTCTGTTTCTGTTTCTGTTTCTATTTCTATTTCATCCCATCCCCTACTCTACTCTACTCTCTTATATTTATATTTATATTTAATCCCATCCCATTCTCTTCTCTACTCTACTCTACTCACTTATTTATTATATTTATATTTATATTTATATTTATATTTATATTTATATTTATATTTATATTTATATTTATATTTATATTTATATTTATATTTATATTTATATTTATATTTATATTTATATTTATATTTATATTTATATTTATATTTATATTTATATTTATATTTATATTTATATTTATATTTATATTATTTATATTTATATTTATATTTATATTTATATTTATATTTATATTTATATTATTTATATTTATATTTATATTTATATTTATATTTATATTTATATTTATATTTATATTTATATTTATATTTATATTTATATTTATATTTATATTTATATTATTTATATTATTTATATTATTTATATTATTTATATTATTTATATTATTTATATTATTTATATTTATATTTATATTTATATTATTTATATTTATATTTATATTTATATTATTTATATTTATATTTATATTATTTATATTTATATTTATATTTATATTTATATTTATATTTATATTTATATTTATATTTATATTTATATTTATATTTATATTTATATTTATATTTATATTTATATTTATATTTATATTTATATTTATATTTATATTTATATTTATATTTATATTTATATTTATATTTATATTTATATTTATATTTATATTTATATTTATATTTATATTATTTATATTTATATTTATATTTATATTTATATTTATATTTATATTTATTTTCAATCCATACCACCCCCTACTCTACTCTACTCATTTCTATTTCTATTCTTCTTAAATCCGAAGACCCATGTGACCTTACCATGATGCCCCGCATGAAGTAGAAGGACGGGCAAAGGATTAGTTAATATTGACGAAAAGATCCCTACAGTGTTTTTCAGTGGAAAACCGAGCATCGATTCTTGCTGAGGGAAGGGCCAGATTTGAGAGTCAGCTATTAGCAGCATTCAGGGGGCATTGATTTCTTTTATGGATCCTTTGTGTCTAGGAAATTGCTTAAGTCTTGGTCTAGAATGGTCACACATGCAAAGCGTATTGACTCTCACATCTCCGCAGAAGGGCGTCTCACGCACTCAGCTTCGGCCGCCAGATCATTGCTGCAAAATCGCTACGGGGGGAACTATTTTTTAAAAAAATCAATTTAATTTAATTCATTTATCAAATTGAGAATCCAGTCGTCTCCCACCCTGGAGGTGAAGTTAAGAGCTTTCACCCTCTTCCCTATCTGCTGTTTTGTTCCTGAAATTCATCCACTGCTCTCTTTTCTCACCAGCCGGTACCCCAGACCCCAAATTCCAGCGTCAAAATGCTGTCTATTGTGGTTAGGGATAAATGATAGGGGACACCTGATAGTAGTCTTCCAATATCTCAGGGGTTGCCACAAAGAAGAGGGGAGTCAAACTATTCTCCAAAGCATCTGAGGGTAGAACAAGAAGCAATGGGTGGAAACTAATCAAGGAGAGAAGCAACTTAGAACTGAGGAGAAATTTCCTGACAGTTAGAACAATTAATCAGTGGAACAACTTGTCTCAAGACGTTGTGAATGCCTCAACACTGGAAGTCTTTAAGAAGAAGTTGGATAGCCATTTGTCTGAAACGGTATATGGTTTTCTGCCTAGGCAGGGGGTTGGATTAGAAGACCTCCAAGGTCCCTTCCAACTCTGCTACTATATTATATAAAGATAATACGATTAGCCCACCATCCTGTAATGTGATGGTTTGATTTGGGATTACAGCAGCCCTATAATTCCTAGTTTATTGCGATGCAACTTTCTTTTTTTCTTTAAGTGCTGCAAAGATCTGGACGAATTCAGGAAAAGACCGGTTAAGTATCACAGTCTAAGTTCTTTTCCTTTTTATAAAAAGATTTTTTTTAATTTTTATTCTCTTGTATATAGTTACAGGTATACATTCACATAGTTATTGTTCTTATTTATCTTTATCACTTTTACATATTTGTTGTTCCATATAAAAGGTTAAAATATACATTCTGGGTTGCTTTGCTGGCCATCCCATAAACCTTTTTATATGACCACCAGCATATTTTTCTTTTATCCCTCCCTCTCTTCTCTACTTTCCTCCTTCCTCCCCTCCTTTCCTTTTCCTTCTTCCCTTACCTCTCCCCTACTCCTCTCTTCCTCTTCCCCCTCCTACCCTCTCTCCTCTTTCTATCCCTTCCCTCCTTCCTCTCCTTCCCTCTTTCTTCCTTCTCTCTCCTTTCCTCTCTTTTCCTCTCCTTTTCTCTTCCTTTCATTTCTGTTGTTGTGGTTATCTCTTTTCAACTCTAAGCTGGTGCATTTTTGAGATGCTATTCCTGCAAACCCTGTTCTAATTTTATGCTTATCCTTTCCGATTCTCTTTTCTTCATTATCATGTCCTAACTATTTTTTCCTCTATATCTCATTCTTGAACATGTACTTATATATTAATACTTTCTTTTCTATTTTACCTCCTCTTCCCCCCCCTTTCCATTAAATAGTGTCTCATCTGGGTTCTATATCTCTCTCTCACTTTCTTTTCTAAATTCCTTTCTCTAACCAATCATAAAATCTTCCCCGTGTCTTGAAGTACACCAATTCCTCTTTATCCTTTATTCTCAAAGTTAACCTATTCATCTCTGCACAATCTAAAACATTTTTATTGTCTCTTCTTCACAGTCTAAGTTCTGTGGGAGCACGATGCTAGGTGGTTTCCTTCCAGACGTTTCATTACCCAACTAGGGAATATCATCCATGCTAGAAGGGAGTGGGCTTTGCATGTATATAAACAGAGAGCAAACCTCACTCCCTGCTAGCACTGCTGATGTTATCTATGAAATGTCTGCAAGAAAACAAACAAATTCAGAAAGCACCCACAGTCATCCTCCTCCATCTCCTTCTCCTCCCCCCCCCCCACAAACCCTCCTGGTGATTGGCCCAAAGTCACCCAGTTGGCTTTCATGGCTAAGGCAGGACTAGAACTCACCATCTCCTGGTAATTGGTCAAAAGTCACCCAGCTGGTTTTCATGGCTAAAGCGGAACTAGAACTCACCATCTCCTGGTGATTGGCCCAAAGTCACCCAGTTGGCTTTCATGGCTAAGGAGGGACTAGAACTCACCATCTCCTGGTGATTGGCCCAAAGTCACTCAGCTGGCTTTCATGGCTAAGGCGGGACTAGAACTCACCATCTCCTGGTAATTGGTCAAAAGTCACCCAGTTGGCTTTCATAGCTAAGGCGGGACTAGAACTCACCATCTCCTGGTGATTGGCCCAAAGTCACCCAGCTGGCTTTCATGGCTAAGGCGGGACTAGAACTCACAGCCTCCTACTTAGTAGCCTGATGCCTTAACCACTAGACCAAATTGCCTCTCTGGTTACACGCAAGAAATCAGAAACAAGACCGTCTGCCCTGCCTTTCCTGAATCCTGCCAGGGGTCCCAGAATGGAGCTGTAAAAAGCTCCATGATTTAATGACAGAGTAAGCGGAGGGAATTCGGCTCCGATTTGCCAACCGTTATGATTTTACAGGATATACTTTTTTTAAAAAAGAAAAACATATTATTCGGTGCACGCCGGTCTCAGTTTGATGGTGACAGGAATGCAATTTCTTTCGGCAAAAAACACAAATGGCGGGGGGGGGGAGCTTTTGCTAAAAGGCAGCAAGAGTTTGACAGCTAGAAAGGCGAGATGGATAGGCGCCTCCATGCCTCTTGCTAACCCCTCACTTCGAGTTTTTCTTGCTGACTGCTTCCCACGCCATCTTTTACATCATGACGGCCTTGTTATTTTGTCAAGCAAAACCTGCAAAGAAACTTGTGCAGTTTCTCCTAGTTGTGGATTGTAAACAATTTCGGGGGGGGGAGAGGGGGACCCATCAAATGTGTAAGTAGGAGTAGGTTATATAGGTTCGGTGTTTCTCAACTTTGGCAACAGGAAGAAGTCTGGACTTCAACTCCCAGAATTCAAAGCTCGGCAAGCTGGGGGATTCTGGGAGTTGAAATCCATCTTCAAGGAGGAGGAGGAGAAGAGGAGGAGGAAGGAGGAGGAGGAGGAGAAGAAGAAGGAGAAGGAGAAGGAGGAGAAGAAGAGGAGGGAGGCGGGGGAGGAGAAGGGGAAGGAAGAGGAAGGAGAAGGAGGAGGAGGAGAAATAGAAGGAGGAGGAAGAGGAGGAGGCAAACCCCTAGATAAATCAATTTCATTTTAAGTGGCATTAGATGTAAAATAAGAAAGGAGCTTCAATTGCACAAGTCATCTACACCCTACAACACACATTTCCTTGACACATCTGGTTAGATCTATTTTCCCTTCATATTGCAGCACCCTTGTCTCTGTTGAATCAAGGTTTTAACTGTTAAGGCGAGATTTACCACAAACTATACCGTTTACGTCAGCTTTGCAACCACTCGAAGGACGTAAATGGATCTTCGCATCGTTCTATAGCTTTTTAATGCAACTTCATTAAATTCAGATTGAACACGTTTATCCTCCCCCAAATAGTCTCCGTGGAGTTGAGGATTTAAGATCAGTTTGCTGTCATCTCCATCATTCTGTTGTTTCTAAGTCGTTGGGGATCCGGATAGTCATCATTCCCTTTGAATTATCTCTCTTCTCTAAATTCTTGTAAGCTGATTCATGCATCCCAGGGATAATTTATAGCCGTGTTATCTCGCCTGCAATTTGTCCAAACATCAGAGGTCTTTTTTTGCTAAGGATTCTTGCCTTTGTGTGTGTGTCCAAAATATTTGAGTTTTAGCTTTTAGTTATCAGTCCTTTCCTGTGAATGGCCTGGTTTCCCTTCCTGAATGATTTACTGTGATGGCAAAGAACTTTTCAAGTGTTGTGTTTTTCTTCCAGCTGGCAACAAATGCTCTGTCTTACACATTGGCAACAAAAATCGGTTCCACCACAAAACCGCGGTAGACTAAAGCGCGCTCGTCGAAAGCGCGTACGTGACGTCATCACAGCGCAACGAAAACAGCACGCTGTGAGCGGTAAAGTTAAAATTAACGCGTAAATCTAAACCTAACCCCCCCAAACCTAACCCTAAACCTAACCCTAAACCTAACCCTTAACCTAACCCTAAACCTAACCCTTAACCTAACCCTAAACCTAACGCTAACCCTTAACCTAACCCTAAACCTAACCCTAACGCTTAACCTAACCCTAAACCTAACCCTAACCCTTAATCTAACCCTAACCCTAACCCTAAACCTAACCCTTACCTTTACGTGAATCGGCTTGCTTTAAAAGCGCTTTTTAAAGCGCCCTTTTTTCTCCGCGGTCATATTTGTCGCGCTGCTGATGACGTCAGGTACGCGCTTTCGTCGAGCGCGCTTTAGTGGACCGCGGTTTTGTCGTGCAACGACAAAAATCAGAACACCAAATACAAGTTGGATGGATATGACCTCGTAGATGACCCGCACTCTGTCAAGGACCTAGGAGTCCTCATCTCATATGATCTAAGCCCCAGAGCTCACGGTAACAGCATTGCCAAAAAGGCATTAAGAGTTGTTAACCTAATTTTGCAAAGCTTCTTCTCCGGTAACGTTGTATTGCTAACTAGGGCATACAAAGCCTTTGCCAGACCAATCCTCGAATACAGCTCTTCTGCCTGGAGTCCACACTTTACATTGGACATGAATACGATCGAGCGAGTCCAGAGGTATTTCACGAGAAGAGTGACCCAACTAGGTAACATTATCAGTGCTAGAAGGGAGTGGGGTTTGCTGTTATACATGAAAACTCCACCCACTTCTAGCACTGGTGATGTTATCTAGTTGGTTAATGCAAGAAAACAATCAAGTTCAGAGAGTACCAAGGATCCTGCAATCATCATCGTCATCCTCATCCTCCTCCCATCCTCCTCTTCTTCCTCCTCCCATTCCCATCCTCTTCCTCCTCCCACTCCCTTCCTTCTCCTCCTCTCCTCCTCCTCTTCCTCCTCTTTCCCCTCCTCCTCCTCCTCCTCTTCCTCCTCTTCTTTCTCCTCCTCCTCCTCCTCCTCGTCCTCCTCCTCCTCCTCCTCCTCCTCCTCCTCCTCCTCCTCCTCCTCCTCCTCCTCCTCCTCCTCCTCCTCCTCCTCCTCTCAGCAAACCCCACTCTTTTCTAGCACTGATGACGTTACCTACTTGGGTAATTTAAATGTCCAAAGAAAACAACCCAGTTATGAGAGCACTGCAGACCTCACAAATCAACATTTAGTTCAGCCAATTTCCCACCCTCTTTGTAAGCATTCGGATTTCAGTGCTTTTCAATGTTCAGGATAATAGTCATTTTTTGCCTTTTTGCTATTGGCATTCTGGGTTTTTTTAATGACCCCATAAATTTCAGTCCAGAGTAATTCAGGCTGTTTGTTTATCCAGTCAAATTCATGACAGCTACTTGTTAATGTCATCACATAAATATATGGATATTTGCTGAGAAAAAGTTATCCGTTGGGCCTGATTATTTTATTTGCTTTTCTTTAAATTAAGCTATCATAGTGAGAAGGGGATTGGGACCACGGTCAACACACGGTCTTAAGTGAATGAAGGGTAGTCTTTGACTTACAACAGTTCATTTAGTGACCATTCAAAGACCATTCGAAGTTAAAATGGCAAATTTTTTTAAAAAAGGGACTGATGACCATTTTCACACTTACGACCATTTCACATGTTCGGAATTCAGACCCTTGGCAACTGACACATATTTATGATGGATGCAGTGTGTAGTGGCCTGCCAGAGGCCAGCGGAACTGGCAGCAGATTCGGACAGTGGGCAGGTTGGGGAGGAACCTGGGCCAGTCCTGGAGTCTGGGGAGGGCTCTGATGAGGGCTCTGTGTCGGAGGCAGAGAGGGGGCCAGGGCCGTATGACAGTTATCTTTGGAGTCAGATATCAGTGGGGCAGATGAACAGGTGGAGCCTGTTCCCAATGTGACATGCGCAGAGTTGCCAGACAAAGGGAACAGCTAAGGAACAAGGGTCGATGGGAGTAAAGCCACAGATGGACGGTGAATGGCCCCTCCCAGAGGGAATAAAAGAGGAGCGAAAGGGGAGTGGAGTTTGCAGGAGACAATGAGTTCATTCCTGCATTCTTGCCAAGTATTGAGGCTTCTGAAAGATCTTGACCTGGCCGCTCTCCAAGCCTGATAAAGGCCGGTAATTGTGAACTATTTTGAAAGACTGTGGGAGAGGAAAGACTTTGCTGGAGAGGAATTCACTGTACATTAAATAAAAGGGGTTTATCGGGATGAGGACTCGGCTTCGTGCTGATGGGGAAGCCTAGGTCAGGACACCAGAGTCCCCAGGTCACGCAATCCCCTTTTGCCACCTTCTGACGAGCATAGTCAACGAGGAAGCCAGATTCACTTAACAGCCGTGTTACTAAATTAACAACTGCAGTGACTCACTTAACAACAGCAAGAAAAGTGGTAAAATGGGGCAAAACTCACTTAAGAGATATCTCACTGAGCCATAGAAATTGGGCTCAATTGTGATCGTACCTCAAGGGCTACCTGTAGATCTTGTCTGTCTCTCTCTCTCTCTGTCTGTCTGTCCGTCCATCCGTCCGTCCATCCATCCATCCATCCATCCATCCATCCATCCATCCATCCATCCATCTATCTATCTATCTATCTATCTATCTATCTATCTATCTATCTATCATCTCTCTCTCTCTCTCTCTCTCTCTCTCTCTCTCTCTATCTCTATCTCTATCTCTATCTCTATCTCTATCTCTATCTATATCTATATCTATCTGTCTATCTGTCTATCTGTCTATCTGTCTATCTGTCTATCTGTCTATCTGTCTATCTGTCTATCTGTCTATCTGTCTATCTGTCTATCTGTCTATCTGTCTATCTGTCTATCTGTCTATCTATCTATATGTTGTTGTATTTGTGCTGATAAATAAATAAAGGGAGACTAGTATAGATCTATTTCAAGCTATTTAGCTCTCATCAGCTAGCCATACCCTTACTGGGATTTGAATTATATATATATGTATGTATGTATGTATGTATGTATGTATGTATGTATGTATGTATGTATGTATGTATGTATACCTTTCACCCTGGCCTGGCTGATAAGGAGTTGAGCTCTGTAGCTCAATGGTTAACACATCTGCCTAAGAGGCAATAGAGGACACGTTTGATTCCCAGTAAGGGTATGGCTAGCTGATGAGAGCTAAATAGCTTGAAATAGATCTATACTAGTCTCCCTTTATTTATTTATCAGCACAAATATAACATATATATATATCACTTTCTTCTCTCTGCATCTCTTTTTATTTCTCTATCTATCTATCTATCTATCTATCTATCTATCTATCTATCTATCTATCTATCTATCTATCTATCTATCTATCTACCTACCTACCTACCTACCTACCTACCTACCTACCTACCTACCTACCTACCTATCTATCTATCTATCTATCTATCTATCTATCTATCTATCATCTATATATATATCACTTTCTTCTTTCTGCATCTCTTTTTATATCTGTCTGTCTGTCTGTCTGTCTGTCTGTCTGTCTGTCACCCATCTTTACTTGCCAACTGTGTAGCCCTTGTGCTGCAGCTGTTGTCCATCTTGTGATGCCCCTGCGTAGAATTATCTTATAGGGGAGTTAAAAGATGATTTCCCCTCCCTTCGGCTGGAAGAAGCTATTGGCTATAAACCTTCACCTCTTTTGGCAGGTCTCCATTAATCTCTCTTCTGCTTCATTTTGTATGCAGAGGCCAACTTTTTTTGTTGCTGTTATCCTCCTAATGTTTTATTGCCAATGTTAACTTTCTGGCCTCCTATAAATAGGCACTGTGTCTTCTTGGTGTGCGTTGTGTCAACAAGGGAATGAAAGTTGGCATAGTCCTGTTCAAACCGTCAGAATAAAAGCTGGAAGGGATCTTGGAGATCTTCTAATCAGTGATGGGATTCCAATTATTTTACTATCGGTTCTGTAGGTGTGGCTTGGTGGGCGTGGCTTGGTGGGCGTGCCAGGGGAAGGATACTGCAAAATCCACATTTCCTCAGCCGGGACTCAGGAGGCAGAGAATAGATGGGGGCGGGGCCAGCCAGAGGTGGTATTTATCCGTCAGTGGTGGGATTCAAATAATTTAACAACCGGTTCTCTGCCCTAATGAGCAGCAGGGTAGGTGGGGCTTGGTGGTCATGTGACTGTGTGGGTGTGGCCAACTCGACATCACTCACGTTGATGGGCGCTTCACCTTAGCTGTTACAATGTCATAAGGGTTAACCAGAGAGTCAGTTTCTGTAAGCAGGGCAATAAAGATGAGGCTAGAAACAACACCAGAATGTTTCCTTCCTGCCTTCCTTACAGGATTAGTTCTGTAAAATGGGGAAAAAACAAAATGAGATTTCTTCCAACAACCGGTTCTCCGAACTGCTTAGAAAGTTACTAACCGGTTCTCCCGAATAGGTGCGAACTGGCTGAATCCCACCACTGTTATCGGTTCTCCAAACTACTCAAAATTTCCGCTACCGGTTCTCCAGAACTAGTCAGAACCTGCTGAGTACCACCTCTGCTTCTAATCCAACCCTCTGCTCAAGCAGGAGATCCCGTATCATTTCAGACAGGTGGCTGACCAGCCTTTTCTTAAAAGCTTCCAGTGAAGGAGCATCCACAACCAGCTGTTCCACTGGTTAATTGTTCTTACTTTTAGGAAATTTCTCCTTAACTCCAGGTTGTGTCTCTCTCCTTGATTAGTTTCCATCCATTGTTTCTTATCCTTTGGAAATTCTTATGCTTTGGAAAATAGGTTGAAACCCCCCCTCTTCTCTCTGGCAACACCTCAAAAGCTGGAATGCTGCTACCATGTTCCCCCCCCCCCAGTCCTTCTTTTCTCTAGACTGGCCAAAACCAAATCCTGCAACCTCTCTTCGTATGTTTTAGTCTCCAGGCCTTTAAATCGTCTTAGTTGGTCTCTTCGACGCTTTTTCCAAAGTCTCAACATCTTTTTTTTGTAATGTGGTAGCCAAAACTGGATGCGGAATTCTAGGTGTGGCCTTACTGAGGCTTTCAATGTCGATTCCACCACAAAACCGCGTTCGACTAAAGCGCGCTCAACGAAACCGCGTAGCTGACGTCATCACAGGGCGACAAGAGCGCGGAGACAGAAGCACGCTCTAAACGCTAAACCTAAAATTAACCCCTAAACCTAACCCTAAACCTAACCCTAAACCTAACCCTTAACCTAACCCTAAACCTAACCCTTAACCTAACCCTTAACCTAATCCTAAACCTAACCCTAAACCTAACCCTAAACCTAACCCTTAACCTAACCCTAAACCTAATCCTAACCCTTAACCTAACCCTAAACCTAACCCTAAAGCTAACCCTAAAGCTAACCCTTACCTTAAGTTGAATCGGCTTGCTTTCAAAGCGCTATTTAAAGCGCCCTTCTTTCTCCGTGCTCGCTGTTGTCGCCCTGTTGATGACGTCAGCGACGCGGTTTAATCGGGCGCGCTTTAGTCGAGCGCGGTTTTGTCGTGCCACATTCAATGTCTACTTAATCTTCATCTGTGTTAACAGCGTTGACTTGAAGAGTATTTTTGCAGCGCCCAAAATATTGATGGTTTAGCCTAGATTTCAATTGACATTTGGGGGGGGGGGGGACTGGATGTGTCTGACTTCAATCGTCTTTGTTTGATTATGACTTCCCCCCTGTTGCTTCTGATGTTCTTCTCTGTACAAGTGATCATCCAATTCATAGACCTCTGCAATGTCAAGGTTCTGTCTCAGCGACTACGGAGGTTTTCAATCATCCAGGTCATGGTTGTCCCAAAGGTGCTCCACTCCATTCCCTTTTAGGACTGATGACGTTACCTAGTTGGGTTGTGAAACGTCTGCAAGAAAACAACAAAGCTCAGAGAGCACCAAGGAACCCATAGTTCTCCTCCACCTCCTCCTCCTCCACCTCTTACGCATTTCTTTCTAGCACTGATGATGTTGCTTAGTTGGGTCATAAAATGTCTGCAAGAAAACTACCAAGCTCAGAAAGCACAAAGGAGGTCACAGTCATCCTCCTCCTCTTCTTCCTCCTCCTCCTCTTCCTCCTCCTCTTCCTCCTCTTCCTCTTCTCCCTATATACCCCACTCCCTTCCAACACTGACAATGTTACCTAGTTGGGTCGTGAAACGTCTGCAAGAAAACAACAAAGCTCAGAGAGCACCAAGGAACCCATAGTTCTCCTTCTCCTCCTCCTCCTCCTGCGCAATCCCTCTCCTCCTCCTCCTCCTCCTCCTCCTCCTCCTCCTCCTCCTCCTCCTCTTCCTCCTCCTCCTCCTGCGCATTCCCTCTCCTCCTCCTCCGCATTCCCTCTCCTCCTCCTCCTCCTCCTCTGCATTCCCTCTCCTCCTCCTCCTCCTTCTCCTCCTCCTCCTCCACATTCCCTCTCCTCCTCCTCCTCCTCCTCTGCATTCCCTCTCCTCCTCCTCCTTCTTCCCCTCCTCCTGCGCATTCCATCTCCTCCTCCTCCTCCACATTCCCCCTCCCCCTCCTCCTCCTCCTCCGCATTCCCTCTCCTCCTCCTCCTCCTCCCCCTCCTCCTCCTCCTCCTCCGCATTCCCTCTCCTCCTCCTCCTCCTCCTCCTCCTCCTCCTCCTCCTCCTCCTCCTCCTCCCCTCCTCCTCTGCATTACCTCTCCTCCTCCTCCTCCTCCTCCTCCTCCTCCTCCTCCTCCTCCTCCTCCTCTGCATTACCTCTCCTCCTCCTCCTTCTCCTCCTCCTCCTGCGCATTCCATCTCCTCCTCCTCCTCCTCCTCCTCCTCCTCCTCCTCCTCCTCCTCCTCCTCTGCATTACCTCTCCTCCTCCTCCTCCTTCTCCTCCTCCTCCTGCGCATTCCATCTCCTCCTCCTCCTCCTCCTCCGCATTCCCTCTCCTCCTCCTCCTCCTCTGCATTACCTCTCCTCCTCCTCCTCCTTCTCCTCCTCCTCCTGCGCATTCCATCTCCTCCTCCTCCTCCTCCTCTGCATTACCTCTCCTCCTCCTCCTCCTCCTCCTCCTCCTCCTCCTCCTCCTCCTGCATTACCTCTCCTCCTCCTCCTCCTTCTCCTCCTCCTCCTGCGCATTCCATCTCCTCCTCCTCCTCCTCCTCCTCTGCATTCCCTCTCCTCCTCCTCCTCCTCCTCCTCCTCCTCCTCCTCCTCCTCCTCCTCCTCCTCCTCCTCCTCCTCCACATTCCCTTCTAGCACTGATGACCTTACCTAGTTGGGTCATGAAATGCCTGCAAGAAAATCACCCCAAACCCCAGAGTTCAAATCTGCACTACGAATATTCTCTTCTATCAGAAGAACGATAATTACCCAGCAAGGTAATTAATTATATCTCTTTCATATTATATGACCCTCATACTCATAAGAAGTGTACGATCAGAAAGTATGCGCTGGGGAAAAAAACAAGCATTTTTTTTATCAACCCCCCCCTCAATTCAACGTATCCACAATCCCTTCGGAACCAGATAAAATTGCAAAATTGCTGTTACTCTTGAACTGCCCAGGTTTCCAAAGAAGTGGAAACGAAGAGAGAATGCATGAAACTTGGACTTCAAACTCCCCAAAGGAGCCAGGAAGCTAATACAAATATTGAAGACACGGACAATCTCATTATGAGAACAATTAGCGTGAAATTACGAAGACTTTCTTCATCTCCACCATAATTAAAGACCTTTCAACGCTTCTAATTTAAGCTGGAAAACTACAATCTGGGCTAAAATATGTACTACAAGGATGCGGTCCAGGAACCATTACGAGGAGGGTGGGTGTGTGCGTGTGTGTGTTTTCCTTTCTTCAATTCTTCTTCCAAGTATGACTTTCTAATTAAAACTGACTGCGTGTTTAAATGGAAGTGAGGTGGAAAGTTATTCCATTATATGGAATAATTGCTGGGTTATTTCCGTCCTTCCTTTAAGCTGCCAAATTGTGCGGCCTGTTCTCGATTGCTGAAGCTCATACGGAGTTGCAATTATCCGGCTATGATGCCGATATGCTTTACGTGAGCATTTTTGAAGGTATCTTATTATACTTCGGGAGAGTCGTCCCCGATCTGCTCCCACTAGTTTCGAACTGAAAGAACAATAATTGAAGGAGGACGCACGATCCACACATTTGGGGAGTTATTTTCACCGAAAGGTTTAGGAAGGAAGCCAAGGCATCTTCGGAAAAATCCATTTTCCTTCAACCCCAAGATCTGATTAGATGCATTCTCGTGAGGGCCATAATAGTGGATGTTCAATGCAGAGTGGATAAGATGTTGAGGTATCCCTTAAAACAGGGGTCACCAAGCTTTCGTTTTCCTATGTTGCCTGGATGGACTTAAAACCGCTGATGTTCTCCTTGAGAGAAAAAGAAAGCTCAGAGCATATTTTTGTGCGTCGCACAGCAACAAGAAAGCTCATCAATCTGGCCATCGTTTCCTTTGAAGCCACCAAAGCTAATATCCCAGATTGGAAGTGTTTGCCGATGGCTTAATTCATGCCTTGTCTCTCGCTTGGCATGCCATCAGGCAGGATGGGAAAGAACGCCTAGCAAAAAAAAAAACACCAAATCCTTGGCCAAAAATAGCATCATGTTAAGGGATTATTTCCTCTTTAAAGGATTTGGGTATCTCTGTTAGCCAATCCAACTGCAATTGGCCAAAAGGAACCAGCCAGATGAGCTCAGAACACTTGGAGAGGAATCGAAGAAGAGACGGACTAGAATAATCTCTTTTTTCCAGACACAATTAATGCGTTATTTTTAAGCAAATGTGTTCCATCAAAATTCTCTTGGTCAGTATGGAATCTGGAGATAGCAGCTGCTAAGGGTGACAAATTAGATGGCTTGTTTTCGGAATTATAAATCAGTGCTACACCTTACCCCAAGGTTAGTCTGGCAGTTCACTGGGATATTAAATGTCCCCACCACATGAGGTGGGTAAATATTTATTTTTTAAATGCAAATAGCAGCTCTTTTGATGGGGGGTGGTGGTGGAATGGACTGTATCCATCCAGAAAGTGATTGTTGTACAGAATGGGGCTCTGCTGCAGAAGGAGAGGGGTTCAAATGTGATGTGCTCAAGGCGATCCAAACCCAGTTTGAGAAATGCCAATACTGGATTTAAATCAGAAGAAGATGTCATTTTGCTACAGTGGTGAAATTCAATTATTTTTATTACCGGTTCTGTGGGCATGGCATGGTGGGTGTGGTGTGACTTGGTGGGCGTGGCTTGGTGGGTGTGGCAGGGGAAGGATACTGCAAAATCTCCATTCTGTCCCCACTCTGGGGGCCAGCCGGAGGTGGGATTTGCCAGTTCTCTGAACTACCCAAAATTTCCGCTACCGGTTCTTTGAAGTACTCAAAATTTCCGTTACCGGTTCTCTGAACTACTTAAAATTTCCGCTACCGGTTCTTTGAACTACTCAAAATTTCTGTTACTGGTTCTCTGAACTACTCAAAATTTCCATTACAAGTTCTCTGAACTACTCAAAATTTCCATTACCAGTTCTCTGCTCAAAATTTCCGCTACCGGTTCTTTGAACTACTCAAAATTTCTGTTACCAGTTCTCTGAACTACTCAAAATTTCCATTACCAGTTCTCTGAACTACTCAAAATTTCCATTACCAGTTCTCTGAACTACTCAAAATTTCCATTACCAGTTCTCTGCTCAAAATTTCCGCTACCGGTTCTTTGAACTACTCAAAATTTCTCTTACCGGTTCTCTGAACTACTCAAAATTTCCATTACAAGTTCTCTGAACTACTCAAAATTTCCACTACTGGTTCTTTGAACTACTCAAAATTTCTGTTACCGGTTCTCTGAACTACTCAAAATTTCCATTACCAGTTCTTTGAACTACTCAAAATTTCCATTACAAGTTCTCTGAACTACTCAAAATTTCTGTTACCGGTTCTCTGAACTACTCAAAATTTCCATTACAAGTTCTCTGCTCAAAATTTCCGCTACTGGTTCTCTGAACTACTCAAAATTTCCATTACCAGTTCTCTGCTCAAAATTTCCGCTACCGGTTCTCTGAACTACTCAAAATTTCCATTACAAGTTCTCTGAACTACTCAAAATTTCCGCTACCGGTTCTCCAGAACCTGTCAGAACCTGCTGGATTTCACCCTTGGTTTACTATAACAGAACAGAATGGACTTTGGAGGTCTTCTGGTCCAACCCCCTGCTCAGGCAGGTAACACTCTACCATTTCTGACAAATGGTTGTCCGATATCTTCTTCAAAGCCTCCAGCGATGAAACACCCACAACTTCTGGAGGGAAGCTGTTCCACTGCTTAATCGTTCTAACGAATTAATTGTTCTGTTTAATTTTTCCTTAGTCCTAAGTTGTTTCTCTCCTTGATTAGTTTCCATCTGTTCCTTCTTCTCTTGCCTTCAGGTGCTTTGGAGAACAGGTTGACCCAGGGGTGAAATTCAGCAGGTTCTGACAGGTTCCGGAGAACCGGAAGCGGAAATTTGAAGTAGTCAGAGAACCGGTAAATGCCACCTCTGGCTGGCCACAGAGTGGGGTGGGAATGCAGATTTTGCAATATCCTTCCGCCAGGAGTTTAGCAATAGCAATAGCAGTAGACTTATATACCGCTTCATAGGCCTTCAGGCCTCTCTAAGCGGTTTACAGAGAGTCAGCATATTGCCCCCAACAATCTGGGTCCTCATTTTACCCACCTCGGAAGGATGGAAGGGTGAGTCAACCCTGAGCCGGTGGGATTTGAACCGCTGACCTGCTGATCTAGCAGTAGCCTGCAGTGCTGCATTTAACCACTGCGCCACCTTGGAGTGGGGAGGGAAAGGAGATTTTGCAATATCCTTCCTCCAGGAGTGGGGTGGGAATGCAGATTTTGCAATATCCTTCCGCCAGGAGTGGGGAGGGAAAGGAGATTTTGCAATATCCTTCCGCCAGGAGTGGGGAGGGAAAGGAGATTTTGCAATATCCTTCCGCCAGGAGTGGGGAGGGAATGGAGATTTTGCAATATCCTTCCGCCAGGAGTGGGGAGGGAATGCAGATTTTGCAATATCCTTCCGCCAGGAGTGGGGTGGGAATGGAGATTCTGCAATATCCTTCCGCCAGGAGTGGGGTGGGAATGGAGATTTTGCAATATTCTTCCACCAGGAGTGGGGTGGGAATGCAGATTTTGCAATATCCTTCCGCCAGGAGTGGGGAGGGAAAGGAGATTTTGCAATATCCTTCTGCCAGGAGTGGGGTGGAAGTGCAGATTTTGCAATATCCTTCCGCCAGGAGTGGGGAGGGAAAGGAGATTTTGCAATATCCTTCTGCCAGGAGTGGGGTGGGAATGCAGATTTTGCAATATCCTTCTGCCAGGAGTGGGGTGGGAATGCAGATTTTGCAATATCCTTCCCCTGCCACACCCACCAAGCCATGCCCACAGAACCGGTAGTAAAAAAAAATGAATTTCACCACTCGGTTGACCCTCTCTTCTTTGTGGCAACCCCTCAAATATTGGAACACTGCTCTCATGTCCTCCCCTACTCCTTCTTTTCATTAAACTAAACATACCCAATTCCACATATTGAGGTTTATTTAACAAATCAGAATTAAACAAACCGCGGTTTAGTGCAATACATGTATCAGTGGCTACATTAGAAAGGTTAATTCCCGCATTTCGTCATGATAATTGCCTTTTTGGACTCTAACCGATAGTGGTATTTTTATTTAGATTGAGGTGGGAATCTGTTGTCAAATTATGCTTATTTTTAGGTTGTTTGCAGGTACAAACACGAAAACACTTTATGTTCAAGCTGCAAAGAAATGGGTATTTTAGTGTAGGACTCTTTTCCAGATCCTTAGTTGAGAGGTACCGTATATACTCGAGTATAGGCCGACCCGAATATAAGCCGAGGCACCTAATTTTACCACAAAAAACTGGAAACGTTATTGACTCGAGTATAAGCCTAGGGTGGGAAATGCAGCAGCTACCGGTAAATTTCAAAAATAAAAATAGATACCAATAATGTTTTTGAATATTTATTTCAAAGAAAAACAGTAAACTAGCGGTGTATTCAATGAAATACTTCACTCACCTCATGATGCTGATGTCCCGCTTTGATGATGATGTCCCGTGCAGCCGCGGGAGTGATGTCCCGCCTCCTATGACACACGGCACAGTGATTCCTATCATTGGATCACTGTACCAGAGGAGGTGGGACATCGCTATGTGGCTGCTTGCCATAACAAGGAGGAGGTGGGACATCGTTGCAGAGCGGCAGGAGGGGGAGGAAGGGGAATCGTAAGACAGCCCTGCATTACATTAGAACGTGAGGAGGGGGGATGGTGCGGTGCGCGCTGCGCGGCAAACTGACACAGAGGGAGGGGAAACTCACAGGGGCACTGGGCCATTCACGAGCGTCACCCAGCGGCATGGCCCCGCCCCTTTTTCTCCTCCATTTCGGGCAAATTTTTCACTGACTCGAGTATAAGCCGAGGCGGCTTTTTTCAGCCCAAAAAGTGAGCTGAAAAACTAGGCTTATACTCGAGTATATACAGTACATAGTTTTGTAGGTAATGTTTAAAGCGGTTAACGTTTTTTTTTTTAAAAAAATCCAGCTTATTTTTATCTATTTGTTTTTTATTTTGCTGCGATAGTCATAAGCATGAGAAATAGTCGTAAGTCGCTCGTTCAGGTCCACGATAACTTTAAATAGTTGCTAAATTGCAAGCTGAAGAACTCCCTGTTGATTCCGCTTCCATATCAACATACTTAACATATCCTAGTTTTAAAGAGAAAAAAGTGTAGATATTTTTATTAAAACATTTTTGTTGCTCATACAAGGCAATCTGTCGGCGTATTTGCATTGGTAGAGAAGGGCTGTACAGATCAATGTAACTGAAATCCATTTCATACCCGTCAGCATGTCAAATCAGAGTATTTAGATTTAGATTTTTAGATTTAAAGTTTATTTATATGCCGCCCTTTTCCCTGGGGGGACTCAGGGCGGCTTACAACTTAAAAGGGGGGGGGGGGGAGACAAACTTTTAACATATAAGACAAATACATAATTAAAACACAACATTCATACTATTCGGGCGGGTTGTAGTCTTAACCCCAGGCCTGACGGGATAGCCAGGTTCTGAGGGCTGTGCGGAAGGTCTGGAGGGTGGTGAGGGTACGAATTTCCACGGGGAGATCGTTCCACAGGGTCGGAGCTGCCACCGAGAAGGCTCTCCTCCGCGTAGTTGCCAGTCGACATTGACCGGCAGATGGGACTCGGAGGAGGCCTAACCGGTGAGATCTAATAGGTCGTGTGGGTAATTGGCAGTAGGCGGTCTCTCAAGTATCCAGATCCACTACCATGGAGGGCTTTATGGGTGGCAAGTAGCACCTTGAAGCGCACCCGGAGATCGACAGGTAGCCAGTGCAGCTCGCGGCAGATAGGTGTTATGTGGGTGAAACGAGGTGCACCCACAATCGCTCGCGCGGCCGCATTCTGGACTAGCTGAAGTCGCCGGATGCTCTTCAAGGGCAGCCCCATGTAGAGCACATTGCAGTATTCCAGCCTAGAGGTCACAAGGGCTCGAGTATTTCCCTTTTCCTCGCCTTTCTCCTTCTGCAAATTACTTCAATCTTTTTTTTTTCTTCGCAGCGATCTGTTTTCAGCTCGTTTCTCCTGTGTTGCCTCTGTCTTGACATGGAGGATTCGTATGAGTGATAGGTGTCAAGCTTGGATGAAGCCGTCTCGGGCATTGCTAACTCCAAAGAGCAGGTAAGAAAACTGTTGGCTCCTGAAAGTCGGTTTAGAAACATCTCTACTACTTACAGCAGTGTTTCTCAACCTTGTCAACTTGAAGATGTCTGGACTTCAACTCTCAGAATCCCCCAGCCAGCATTCGCTGGCTGGGGAATTCTGGGAGTTGAAGTCCAGACATCTTCAAGTTGACAAGGTTGAGAAACACTGACTTACAGGATGCTCACAACGCCCTCCTTCCCCAGTGTGATATCCCGCCGTTCCTTTAATTTTTTACGCTCCCCTAACATTTTTTTTTAAAACAGTTTGGTTTAGTGGTTAAGGTACCCGGCTAGAAAGCTGGAGATCGTGAGTTCTAGTCCCACCTTAGGCATGAACGCATCCGGAGGGCGAAAAACTACCCAACACACGAACCGAAAATTTGGGAACGGGGAATGGACTTCTGGTTCTAGTTCTCTTTTCTTTTTTTTCTTTTTTTTAAATTAATTAATTAATTTATTTATTTATTTTCAAAACAAACACAACACATAAAATCTTCCTTTTTTACATACTGTAGAAAGTGTATCAGTTGGTTTCAAAAGGCTTTCGTGCATCTCTTCCAGAGTCATCAAGCATAATTCATATTAACTGGCGTATTTTAACTCAGATATTTATACATATTACCATCATTATACCTCCATTTGACTACAATAGTTTAATTGTTATCCCTCCTTCCTTCCCTCCTTCCTTCCTTCCCTCCTTTCTTTTCTCCTTCTCTCCTTCCTTTCCCCCTTCCTTTCCTCCTTCCTTCCCCCTTCCGTCTCTCCTACATTCCCTCCTTCCTTCCCTCCTTGCTTCCCTCCCTCCTTCCTACCCCCCTTTCTTCTCTTTCTTCTCTCCTTCCTTCCTTCCTTCCTTCCTTCCTTCCTTCCTTCCTTCCTTCCTTCCTTCCTTCCTTCCTTCCTTCCTTCCTTCCTTCCTTCCTTCCTTCCTTCCTTCCTGGACTTCTGGTTTGTACATTGGGTTGTTTTTCTCCCTCCAAAGTAGTGTTTCTCAACCTTGGCGACTTTAAGTCCTGTGGACTTCAACTCCCAGAATCCCCCAGCCAGCTGTGCTGGGGGATTCTGGGAGTTGAAGTCCACAGGACTTAAAGTCGCCAAGGTTGAGAAACACTGCTCCAAAGGCTTCACGGCCCAACATGAAACCTGGAAGTCGGAAAATGGGCCATTTCCGCCCTCCCCATGCTCCTAGAAAGCCTCTGGAGCCTAGGGAGGGCAGAAAATGGCTCCACCGTGCCATCGTGCGCCAAAAGTGGGGGAAAGGCCAGGGAGGGTACCCATGCATGCGTGTGAGGGGGTCGCGTGTGCATGCGCTGGGGGTTGCGTGTATACGCGGGAGAGGACACATAGAATTATGGATGTGGGCATGCTCGTGCATGGACCCCCCCCCCCCGGCATCCCCTCTGCTTTTGGCACACGATGGCAAAAAGGTTAGCCATCACTGCACGTGTGTGTGTGTGTGTGTGTGTGTGTGTGTGTGTGTGTGTGTGTGTGTGTATTCCAGATTTTCTCAATAGCTAAAACAAAGATTAGATCATTCCCACCTGCAAACGGCAAGGAAAACCATACCACGATGGGGGAAGGGAGGGGGAACCCAAGCCTTTCATTTTATTAAGATGGAATTCTTATTTCCAACGTTCCAAATGAAACGATTCAAAGGATTTACCATAAATTAAAAGAGAAAACTCCACGTGGCAGAGGGATATTTATGCATAACACATGGGCCATTCAGGCTGTGCAGTGTGTCCCGTGAAAACCTCCTCCGTTGGCTGAGTTTGCACATAGCACTATTCTACAATTTTGTCAAAGTTATTTGTGGAATTAAGCTGGGAGGAGCTGGATTCAGACCAAGCTGGATGCTAAACTACAAGAAAGCAAAGCGGACAATGTGTGAATGCAGTTTTAAGGCAACCTTCAGCTATTACCCATTAAGTTAGCATAACTATTTGATGCCATTATTTCTAAGTTTGGGTTTATAAGAAAGAAGATATAGCGAGCTATTAGGTTTATTCACTGGAATGCAACCAATTTTCTTCCAGCAGAACTTGGGTCTTGATCTGGGGTTCTGAGAAATATGTGATCGGGCAATGCAGGAGAAATCTGGTTCACTCCGGTTCAATCCGTTGGCTCAGTAGTGGTTGGTGATTGAAATACATAAGGGAATATCGCTCCCGCTGCCTTGATTCCAGAAGCAGTTCCATAGGTGAAAGGTGTAGACATTTTGGTGAGGTTCTGACATTTAGTACTGTAAGAAGCCTCAGATCGCTCCTGAGTGAAGGAGTGGAATGTCTGCCAGTTTGAACTGAGGTAACGGAATGTGAGGCAACTAGCAGTTGGAACAGAGTTCTTTTCAGGTGGGGAGGGGGAGTAGAACTCCTTAGCATCAGAGCGTGTTAATTACTGTATAAGAAATACTAATGATTATTTCGAAAAATCCTTTCTTAGCGAGTACCTAGAAGCCAAGAGGAACATATGTGCCAAATTTCAAGTTTGTAGGCTTTACGAATCTGGAGATTTTGTGATGAGTGAGTGGTATTTGGCGCATATATGTAGCATATTTATATATGCTTCTGTAGTCTGAAGAAGTTTGAAAACTCCTGCCCTAAATTATGCTAGGTCTGCTTTCTAGCTACATTATTCATGAACCTGGCTGCTTTAAATGTCACTTAATTTTAAAGCAATGCAGGTAATCCTTGACTTACAATCATTTGTAATAATAGAAAATACTTGTAGGTCAGGTTTTAGATTTTGGCCATGGTTTGCTCTCCAAGCTTGTTTCAATTTAGTTTCTGAATGTTTCGTTACCAGACTAGGTAACATCATCAGCAGGGTTGACCAGACAGAGGCCGAGGGAGGCGTCAAACGCGTCATCAGTCTTGAGTCCCTCCATGCCCACAAAAGATCTATGTTCAGCCCACTTTGAATTCCACTGACTCTTATCTACCGCCAATTTGCTTTGACGGTTAGTAGTTCAGATTCTTGCGGAGAGCTTAAACTTCAAATAAATCTGTATATTCATTTGAACTGTCTGAACTCCTGATTTCTTGTGCTTGACAGTTTTTTCCATTGCTCTCTCTTTCTCTCTCTGGTTCATATTTATGACGGTTGCAGTGTCCCCAGGGTCATGTGATCCCCTTTTGCAACCTTCAGACAAGCAGAGTCCACGATGAAGCCGGGTTCACTAAACCACCATGTTACTAACTGAACAACTGCAGCGATTCCCTTAATCGCAGGGCGGTGGTGTGCGCGTGCATGAACCTACCACTGATCTTTAGCCATTGCAGATAATTGCTTTAGTCTGGCAAAATTCTTTCTGTAGACAAAAAAACAGTAAAGGAATGACTCAAAACTAACTCCATGTGTGATGCTTGGTTCCTTGGGCCTGACCATGTGGAAGATGTATATCTGATAGTGGTGTGATCGAGAACTGGTGAGATTTTACAGAAGATTAACTTACTTGGGACTGCAGATCTTTATCCATATTTTCTACGGTGGTTTTTCCCCCCTACCTGAACGTCTACTTGGCAGTTGTAAAATACCGCAGCCCACAATCATTTCGAAAGAGCCGTAACCAAGTCCCTACCCATAGCTAGTTGCTTCTCACCCAATGTAAGACTCCCTTACAGAGGTGGTACTCAGAAGGTTCTGACCAGTTCTGGAGAACCAGTAGCAGAAATTTTGAGTAGTAAACACCACCTCTGACTGGCCCCGCCCCCAACTATTCTCTGCCTCCCAAGTCCCAGCTGATCGGGAGGAAATGGAGATTTTGCAGTATCCTTGCCCTGGAGTGGGGAGGGAATGGAGATCTTGCAGTATCCTTCCCCTGGAGTGGAGAGCGAATGGGGATTTTGCAGTATCCTTGCCCTGGAGTAGAGAGGGAATGGAGATTTTGCAGTATCCTTCTCCTGGAGTGAGGAGGGAATGGGGATTTTGCAGTATCCTTCCCCTGGAGTAGAGAGGGAATGGAGATTTTGCAGTATCCTTCCCCTGGAGTGGGGAGGGAATGGAGATTTTGCAGTATCCTTCTCCTGGAGTGAGGAGGGAATGGGGATTTTGCAGTATCCTTCCCCTGGAGTAGAGAGGGAATGGAGATTTTGCAGTATCCTTCTCCTGGAGTGGAGAGGGAACGGAGATTTTGCAGTATCCTTCCCCTGGAGTAGAGAGGGAATGGAGATTTTGCAGTATCCTTCTCCTGGAGTGGAGAGGGAACGGAGATTTTGCAGTATCCTTCCCCTGAAGTGGAGAGGGAATGGAGATTTTGCAGTATCCTTCCCCTGGAGTGGGGAGGGAATGGAGATTTGACAGTACCCTTCCCCTGCCAGCCCACCAAGCCACGCCCACAGAATCGGTAGGAAAATTGTTTGAATCCCACTTCTGCTTCCTTACTATGTGCTACACCTCCTGTTTTGCCCAGCGGAGATAATATTTACTTGGCTTAGGATATAAAAACACGATAGCAACCTAAGACACTCTAAACCCCTTTTCACGCTGTGCCTGGGAGACAGTAACAATGCACATTCAGAAATGTTTTAAAAATATCTCTTCTCTCTTACTAATCATGAAAATGGTCTCTTTTAAAAAAAAGAAAGCAAGTATAATATAACTGCATTATGTTTTGTAGAGGGCGGAAAGAGTGCCTGGGTTTTCTCAAATGTGATAAACGTTGCTTTTCAAACTGCTCTCCTTGAAGAAACCAATGCTTTTTGCTTTTTTCCCCTGATGATTAGGAACAAGTTTCTTATTACAATGAAGTCGCCAAAGAACATCAATGCTTATTTCTAGCTAGGTGTTTACTGGAAATAAGGATTATTTGGATCTGTTTTATTTTTCTAAATTAGCTGGAGCCATATACATATTGCACTAAACCAGTTTGTTTAATTCTGGTTTGTTAAATAAACCTTAATATGTGGATTCTAGAGGGACACGGTGGCTCAGTGGCTAAGACGCTGAGCTTGTCGATCAGAAAGGTCGGCAGTTTGGCGGTTCGAATCCCTTGCGCCGCGTAATGGAGTGAGCTCCCGTGACTTGTCCCAGCTTCTGCCAACCTAGCAGTTTGAAAGCACGTAAAAATGCAAGTAGAAAAATAGTGGGAATGTAACAGCGTTCCGTGTGCCTTCGGTGTTGAGTCATACTGGCCACATGACCAGGGAGACATCTTCGGACAACACTGACTGTGAAACTCTGATGAGTATCGCCCCCTAGAATCAGGAACAACTAGCACATATGTGTGAGGGGAAACCTTTATCTTTAGTTTCCCGCTCTCCGAGTTCCTTTAAAAGTCACAGTACCATCGTTTTGGATTCTGTATGGCACCAGTCTAGCGATTTTGAATTTCCTGAAAGGCTGACATCATGCATTGAAGCAAGGAGAAAAATAATCTGTTATAAATGATTAAGGAGAATGATACACTTAAGCCCGGGCCGTAAAAGTGATTCGTCGCCGAAATTACAATATGTTTTCTATAAAGGATGTTAGATACCGTAAATTTCCTCCTGGTAATTCAATTTGCTAATCTTGTGTCTGTTATTTCTTAATGTTTCTTCCCTCTCCCCCCCCTTTTTTAAATGAACATTTCGTTATTACAATTTTGCTCCAATTTCCTATCTTACAGTAGCAAAAATGCTAACATCTGGAGTGCATCTCTGATAATGGGGATCATGTATGACTGCATATAGGAGTGTTTTTATCTAACTAAAAATATTTAGCAGTTTTGCGATGTTTATAGACAGGGCAAGAAGGGGGTTTTGAGACACCTTGTCTTGCTTTGATGAGAATCTCACAAAATAGATTTCCCCGAGTGCATCTCATCTTGCTTTGAGTATAAATGTACTTTTTTTAAAAAAGTAGTTAGATCCCAGCATTTTTCTAAGCACCTAGAGTAGTATCTTTTTGGTTACTGAATTTCTGTTTGGTGAGTCATTGTATCTATCTATCTATCTATCTATCTATCTATCTATCTATCTATCTATCTATCTATCTATCTATCTATCTATCTATTTGTCTGAAGTGGTGTAGGGTTTCCTCCTTGCCTATTTTTCAGATATCGGCCTGGCAGCTCTCCAAGCCAGATAAGATCGGTGACTGTAAATCCTCCCTTGAAAGACTTTGCTGGATATGAATTGGCAGAATTCACAGTCAATTAATACGTTTTTTGAGGGGGAGGACAAGGAGTTTGCTTCATGCTCTTGGGAAGCTGATATCAGCCTGGCAGCTCTCCAAGCCAGATAAGATCGGTGACTGTAAATCCTCCCTTGAAAGACTTTGCTGGATATGAATTGGCAGAATTCACAGTCAATTAATACGTTTTTTGAGGGGGAGGACAAGGAGTTTGCTTCATGCTCTTGGGAAGCTGATATCAGCCTGGCAGCTCTCCAAGCCAGATAAGATCGGTGACTGTAAATCCTCCCTTGAAAGACTTTGCTGGATATGAATTGGCAGAATTCACAGTCAATTAATACGTTTTTTGAGGGGGAGGACAAGGAGTTTGCTTCATGCTCTTGGGAAGCTGATATCAGCCTGGCAGCTCTCCAAGCCAGATAAGATCGGTGACTGTAAATCCTCCCTTGAAAGACTTTGCTGGATATGAATTGGCAGAATTCACAGTCAATTAATACGTTTTTTGAGGGGGAGGACAAGGAGTTTGCTTCATGCTCTTGGGAAGCTGATATCAGCCTGGCAGCTCTCCAAGCCAGATAAGATCGGTGACTGTAAATCCTCCCTTGAAAGACTTTGCTGGATATGAATTGGCAGAATTCACAGTCAATTAATACGTTTTTTGAGGGGGAGGACAAGGAGTTTGCTTCATGCTCTTGGGAAGCTGATATCAGCCTGGCAGCTCTCCAAGCCAGATAAGATCGGTGACTGTAAATCCTCCCTTGAAAGACTTTGCTGGATATGAATTGGCAGAATTCACAGTCAATTAATAAGTTTTTTTGGGGGGGAGGACGAGTTTGCTTCATGCTCTTGGGAAGCTGATATCAGCCTGGCAGCTCTCCAAGCCAGATAAGGTCTGTGACTCTAAATCCTCCCTTGAAAGACTTTGCTGGATGTGAACGAGCAGAATTCACAGTCAATTAATAAAAGGCTTTTTTGTCGAGACAAGGAGTTTGCTTCATGCTCTTGGGAAGCCTCAGTCTGAGCACTACCAAGTAGATGTCTGACTGACTGAAAAACGTGTTAGCTATTACTCTGCACATAATTATAATTGAAACAGGATTGAAACAAGAATTTTATTACCATAAAACCATCCACAGCACTTATGTTTTCAAGCCAGACATGTGTCAAGGTGATCAACCCAAAGGCAAGCTGTATTCTGACGTGTGGCAAAACCTGTCCGAATACGTATTGTCTGTCTTGAAACACATCCTTAGGAATACAGCAAATATTTTAACTTATTAAAAATGTATGCACCCAAGTTGTTCTCCAGAGGCGTTGGAGCACAATCAGATCATCTCCAACCGAGAATGCCTGGGGAGGATGGGAGGATGTTATTATTATTTTTGTTGTTGTTGCTGCTGTTTTTTCCATCCTTCATTTGTGTTTGATTCTCAGATCGCCCGGACAGGTCCCTGCAGTTTTCTTGGCAAGGTTTTTCAGAAACGGTTTGCCATTGCCTGCTTGGTAGGGCTTGGAGAAAGGGACTGGCCCAAGGTCACCCAGCTGGCTTTGCGCCTAAGGTGGGATTATAACTCACAGCCTCCCGTTGATAGGCTGGTGCTTTAACCATGAGGCCATGGGTGACCAATGTTGTGGACTTCAACTCCTAGAGTTCCTCGGGCAGCCATGAATTGTGCGATTTGAAGTCCACAAGTCTCAAAATAGACATGGTTGACACCACTGGTGGGTTTCAAAAATTGTTCGAACCTACTCTGTGGGTGTGGCCTCCTTTGTGGGAGTGGCTTGCCGCCCATGTGACCAGATATGAAGATGTCGACGACACTTGTCAGAATCACCTTAAATTTCCTCACACACAGCACTGGCATGCATAAGAATAGGATGTACACCTGTTTTTTAAAAGGCATCTTTGGTTTGCATTAAAACAACTTCAACATACACAATGTTCTGATTGCACCACGAACGCAGTAGTCATCCTTACCTTTCACAGAGGCACTGAGTTTTATAAATAGGAGCATGATAGTGTAGAATAATCACATCCAAGGACCAGTGGTGGGTTTCAAAAGAGTTTGGAAGCTCTTCTGTAGGTGTGGCCTGCTTTCCGGGTCCACTGGTGGAACCTCTTCTAACTGGTTTGGTAGATTTGATGAACTGGTTCTACCGAATAGGTGCGAACTGGTAGGAACCCACCTCTGGTTGACACCTCCTGCACTAGATCGAACCGTCTACCCATTTTCCTTGATTCAATTTGTCCATCTTGGTAAAGGTTTTTTACCTGTACTTATCCCTCCCTCCCTAAGGGGAGAACCACTGTTGGGACACATGGGGAGGGGGGCACAGCACCCATCCTTCCGCATCACCACCCCACCTGTCTTTGCACGGGATTACCACAGAGAGCAAAAAAAGCCGCTCGGGCACCAGCGCAGAGAGAGATGACCAGTTTATTTATTTTATTTATTTAGTTTGTCACTCATGTGCAAGTTAACAGGAATAAGAATAAACATGAATAAGAACACAGGAAATGGGTACAAGTAAATGGGGAGAGTAGGACAGGGACGGTAGGCATACTGATGCGCTTATGCCCACCCCCTTTAAGGACCTCTTAGGAATGGGGTGAGGTCCACAGTAGACAGTTTGAGGTTGAAGCTGTTTGAGGGTTTGAGGCTGTAACAATGGAGTCAGGTAGAGCATTCCAGGCGTTGACCACTCTTGAAGCTCTATTTTCTGTAATCGAGTTTGGAGCGGTTTACATTGAGTTTGTACCTACTGTTTGCCCAAGTATTATTGCGGTTGAAACTGAAGAAGTCTTTGACAGGTAGGACGTTGTAGCAGACAATTTTGTATACTACGCTT
>NW_028261390.1:4071787-4161787 GCF_051295495.1 Thamnophis sirtalis
GGTATCCGTGTACTAGTTTCAGGAGAGAATAAGAAAAATAAATGCTCCTCTTCATTTTCTTCATGTAGTGCATACTTTTATATTTTTATACTCCTTTTAGAATTTTATACTCCCATCAGATACTACCCCTCTCCACTTATTTGCGTTTTCTGTTCTGTAATCATAAATCCCATGTTATTCTCCCACTTTCTGATAACTTTGGATGGCTTTTTGTTTCCCTGCCCGCCTCCTTCAATCTTTACATGGTTTTGTTTAGGCGCAGTGCAGTGGTGGGTTCCTACAGGTTCCGACCAGTTTGGCCGAACCGGTTGTGGCTTGGCGGCCTGGGTCGCTGGAACCGGCAGCGACCCACGCCTGCCACACCCCTGAACTGGTTCTCTGGCCTATGGCGCCACCATCTTGTTTTTTGCTTCTGCGCACGCTCAGAACAATTTTTTTTATTGCAGTGTGAATGCACGCGCAGTGCGCATCAAGCGCACACATGTGGCGCGCCCACGAGCGAACCGGCAGTAGTGACTGCCGGAACCCACCCCTGGTGCAGTGTTACAAATTTGCGTAACCCTTCTCCCAAATACCGCTGCGGTTGTATCAGAGATGACTATAAAAGTAGCAAATATGGTCAGCTTCATTTTCTATCCTTTTTCTCTATTATTCTCATAATATTTTTATTTTTTTAAAAGTTCAAGAGATCATTAGACATTCCAGCTGCTTGGTTTATTTCCTGATCAGTCACTCCCAGCTTCTACGGATTAGGGCCATCCACTTCTACATGATCTTAAAAATGTTTGTCCTCATGTGAATCACTTTGCTTCCAATTCATTGTTAGTCACTCCCTCTGTTTGAAAGGATCCTTTGGGAACCCCTTGAAATCCATTTGTGTCATCTGCAAAGATGGTCAGGTCACTCCTCAACCCAGCTAACTTGTATATAATTTCTCATTATCTGGTGTTAGCCAAACTCCTGATTTTTGATACCATAGAGCAGTGTTTCTTCCTCTTGGCAACCTTAAGATGTGTAGACTTCAACTCCCAGAATTCCCCAGCATGCTGACACCTCTTTAGGCTGCCAAGATGGTGAAACACTTTCATAGACTACTGTGGCTGTCTTTCTCTAACATTACCCATAGAACATCGATGGAAATCCTTGAAAACCCCAGGTCTTCTATTGACAGAGTAAGGTATCCATTTATTGTGTATATCAGCTCAACTTCCCAATAGTAATCCATTATACTTTAAGATAAAATGGATTTCTATCAAGATTTTAGGAGGCTGAAGAAGCTTCTCTGTAAGATGCCTAGAGCTTAAATAGACAAACATAAAGAGTAATGTCTGTTCAAATTTTGTGTAATACACATTCCCAACTCCTGAAGATAAAAAAATGGATCCTTAAACTACTATAAATCCATTGTTCGGAAGATGAATCAAAATGTTCCTCCTCCTCCTCCTCCTCCTCCTCCTCCTCCTCCTCCTCCTCCTCCTCCTCCTCCTCCTCCTCCTCCTCCTCCTCCTCCTCCTCCTCCTCCTCCTCCAAGGAGTGTGTTCATAAACTTTAAAAATGTCTAGCATTGCAGCATTGTAATTTCTTGTAACAACCTATTGCTTGGAAATTCCAGTTAGACTAGAGAAGTACAAAACACTGGTTCCTTTTCTGGGTTTTTGCAGAATATATATTGTTGGGGGGTTAACAGAAGGGGAGGGACAAATGAGAAAGAGTGCACTGGTTGAGAATTCGTTGGTGTTGGAATATAACACTAAAAATGTAAGACCCAATGTGTGCTGACTAACCTTGTGGTAACTGTAATTAGTTGTTCAAACAATTTTAGCAGCATGATATAACAACACACCAATATATGAAAATATTTGTGTTCTCAGGAGTGAACTGTGCGGATCTTGGTGCTCTCTGAGCTTAGCATAACAAAATACTCAGTTCTTTGATGACTACCCTCAGCTACTAATCACTAATAAGTATTAGAACTGTGATTGCTGTTCTCAGTTGGCATAAACTTATCTAATCTTTTTTTGTTTTTGTTTTTATTCATTTCTGTAAATTGGTGATAGGACTGAAATAAATTTTCTAAAAACGATCTTTTAGAATAGCGGCTCATTCTTGCTTTTTCTGGTTCACACAAACACTCCTCGTTGAGACACTTTTCACTATCTCCACAGGTAGCTTCTCCCGTTGTTGTTGTTGTTGTCAGCTGTTAACTAAGTGGTCATTCCCAGCTCCCAGAGAAGACCCAACATGCTCAATAAAGGAGAATATTTGAACCATTAGAATATAAATTGAGAGCAAACCCCTTTTCTTACTAGCACTGATAATGTTACTTAGTTGGGTCATGCAAGAAAATGACAGCTAAGCTCCGAGAGCACCAAGGACCCCTCAGAACAACATTTTTGCTATGGGTAAAGGTATAACCAGTGAACTATCTTGATTTTTGTTTTCCATTCCATTCTCTTTTTTAAATTACATCTTGATACAAACAGATAGGAATTAGTGTAGTGATGGTGTCTCTTCCCGGGTAATGTATTTGCTGTGCAAGCTATGCTGGTTATTAATAAGCTTCCGGGGACAATTCAATGTGTTGATTGTGATCTATAAAGCCCTTCATGGCATAGGGCTGACTTGCTCCAGGTGGGATAGAGGTGATATTCCTTCTTGGTTGCATGACTTGGAATAGCATGGCTGTGGAAATTTGAGTTGACCTGACTTTGCCATCCTTTGAATGGACCTTGAAGAGCTGACACCCCCCACCCCCATGTGCTGGGTTAGGGCAGTGGTGAAATTCAATTTTTTTTACTACCGGTTCTGTGGGCGTGGCTTGGTGGGCATGACAGTGGGAGGATACTGCAAAATCTCCATTCCCTCCCCACTCCAGGGGAAGGATACTGCAAAACCTCCATTCCCTCCCCACTCCAGGGGAAGGATACTGCAAAATCTCCATTCCCTCCCCACTCTGTGGCCAGCCAAAGTTGATATTTGCCGGTTCTCCAAACTACTCAAAATTTCCGCAACCGGTTCTCCAGAACCTGTTAGAACCTGCTGAATTTCACCCCTGGGTTAGGGAATTGTATAACCTTTGGGCCAAGCAATTTATTAATTGCTTGGTACATTAATCTCTGAGTTATCACCTTCTTTTGTTTGCATTAAATGGGATTGCTTTTATTTTTATACCACCCATAGTTGCTGTGAGTTGGGCGGCCTGTAAATAAATACATATAAACCGTCTATTTTTGATGATTATATAGGCTTCTTGGAGCTTTTCAAACTGTACAATAAATACATATGCATACGTATGTATAAAAGAAATACGACCAGTTTCTTTGAGCGTTCAAAGTTACAACAGCACTGAAAAGTGTGACTTAGGACCTGTTTTCCACAGTTACGACCCTTGTAACATCCCCATGATCATGAGAACAAAATTCAGATGCCTGGCAAGCAGTTCATATTTATGACCATTGCTATGTCCCAAGTTCATGTGTTCCCATTTTGTGACCTTCTGACAAGCAGAGCCAATGGGGAAGCCAGATTCACTTAATAACCGGGCTACTAATTGAACAACTGAAGTGATTCACTTAACAACAGTGGCAAGAAAAGTCATAAAATTGGGTAAAACTCATTTAATAAAGGTCTCACTTAACAACAGAAATGTTGGGCTCAGTTGTGGTTGTAAGTCAAGGACTACCTTATTGCTTTCTGTGTGAGCTGGAGTCTACGAACTGTTACAACTCTCACATCTGTAACTATCACTGGGCGAAACAGTGCATCACAGAGCAAACGTTTTTTCAAGCAAAGGAGCTGAAATGTGCTAAGCTGTAGAATGCTGGGACTCATTACTTCCATATGAATGAAATTCTGGAAAGTTCCATGTCATTCCAGTGCTGCCATGCAGCTGCCGTTCAGACTGCTTGCCTTGCTGACACAATCACGTGAGCCTCATTTTTTCCCCCCTGACAATCTTCCTACAATTATTTCCTCATTTATTTGTAAAAATCTATTTGCCACCACCCTCGTGTACAGTGACTGGACGGCTCACAACGTGAAAAAACATCCATTATAAAACACAACAGATTAAACAAACGTGAACCATCACAGAGTTAGATGGCAGAGAAGGGGATGGGACACATGGGGTGGTGTTGAAGATGGCATTGAACGTACCGTATTTTTAGGAGTATAAGACAAACCAAGGTTTTGAAGAGGCAAAAAAAACAAACACGTTTTTGTGCTCTGCAAGCCTCCCCAAAACGGCCCGTTTTTCACAAAAATGGGCCCGTTTTTTTTTTAAAATGGCATGCATAGCATTTAGGAAGCTTGCAGAGTGCTCCTGGGGGCTAGAGGGGCAAAATTGAGCAACAAGCAGCCAGTTTTTTGCTCATTTCTGCTCTCCCCAGCCCCTAGGACCACTCTGAAAGCCTCCTTCAAGCTAGGCACAGCCATTTTGGTGAAGGGGGTGGGGTTTCAGGAGGCAAAAAAATGCTGTATTCAGTGTATAAGACGCACCCATATTTTCAGCCTCTTTTTTTGAGGGAAAAAGGTGCGTCTTATACTATGAAAAATATGGTAATTAGCTCACCATCTTCAGTATGAAGCTACCCCACATTGGGTGCCCAAGCCATCTGGAAGAGCTAGGTCTCCAGGCAATTCAATGTAGAAGCCTGAGAAGCTTGCAGGCAGAAAGTCAACGGAGACCCCGTGGGGACCACACAAGACAGGATGACCCAATGAGTCTAGTATTGGGCTAATGATGACCCAATGAGGCTAATATTTATTAAAAGTAGAAATTAGCCTTTGTACTGCTGGTTCTTCCAGTATGTTCTCCAAGTTCCCAGTCTGCCTATAACCCTGGACTTCTCTGGTGTAGTTTGCAGGAGGTCCAGGAAGGGGATTATCGTGTCCTAATCTTCCCAGAGACTCAATCATATTTGTAGTCACGCCTCTCTGACTCTCCTTGGCTCCAGTTTCGACTCAGTCTGGCCCAAGAGAGAGTCTTTTTTTTCTTGGCTCCTGAGTGATTCCATTCCTGGACCTTCCTTTTGTCTACAACCTCTCCTAGCCTTTTTATAGTGGCAGTTCATCTTAGCCATCGAGAGGTTTCTCGTTTCCAATTTATTACTAAGCCTAACTCTGCTTAGCTGTGCAATCTGGGTATAGCCGCCCAAGTGATGCCACATGCTGAGACTGTTATACTGCAGGTCAGTTATTTGTAATGCATGAATAACAATCTACAGCTTCTGCCAAGCACCCAGTGAGTCAAACGTCGTTCCGATTGGGCTTGTGTTATTTCAAAGAGAGTGTTGTGACCTGCCAGCAGTCAGCAGAGTTGGCAGCAGATTCGGACAGTGAGGAGGTTGGGGAGGAACATGGGCCAGTCCTGGAGTCTGTGGAAGGCTCTGATGAGGGCTCTGCAGAAATGGGGCCAAGGCCGTATGCCAGCTATCAGCTGCCTTCAGAGTCAGACATCAGTGAGGCAGACAAAGAGCTGGAGCCTGTTCCCAGCATACGCATGCGCAGAGTTGCCAGAGGAAGGGAAGAGCTAATGAACAAGGGTTGACTTGGGAGTAAGGCCACAGGTGGACGGTGAATTTGCCTCTCCCATAGGGAATGAAAGGGGAGGAGTGTTTGCAGGAGACAGTTAGTTCATTCCTACATTCTTGCCAAATATAGGCTGAGAAATATAGGCCTGGCCTCTCTTCAAGCCTGATAACGGGTCGGTAATTGTGAACTACCTTGAATGTGGGCGGGGACTTTGCTGGAGAGGAATTCACTGTAAATTAAATAAAAGGGGTTTATTGGAACAAGGACTTGGCTCCTTGCTGCTGGGGAATAGGTCAAAACAGAGTGTTTGAAAATTGCTTTGGTATTTTCTTGATGCCTATCTTAAATGTAGGATGGGAATCTCTTGGAGCAGAGGTAATAAATTCCCATATGAATGCATATGTTTCTGAGGCTCTAGGGTTTAAAGCCCCCAAGGCCCCCCCCCCTAATACCCCTCAAACTGGGAATTGGTTTATTTTTCAGAAGTTTATTTTAACTTTCTTTCTTCACAGAAAAAAATCTTTTATCTCTCCAGTGATTCAGAGTGGCTAATATTGCAGTGTACGGGAATGTAATGGCTATTAGTATAAATATGCTTCTACAAGTAGTTCTGGAACATCTTCAAAATTGATATCAAAATGCTTTGGGTCTAAAAGCCAACTGCTCTTGCCTTGAAGGAAATGTTTTGTAATATACTTGTAAGGATTAGGTTGTAAAATATTTGTGGTCCTTGAACAGCAATTACAACTAGTAACATATTGCGGTTAGAGTGTTGAGCTATGAATGGGGAATATCTGAATTCAGATCTCCAGCCATGATATTTTAATTTCTCATGAAAGTAAAATAATGAATGGAGTGTTAAAAATTGGTTGTGGAGAGAGCATATACATAAGATAACCATTTCAGAGTGATAAAAAATGGTGTAGCTACCTGGATTAATCCTTGTTATTCATGGAGGAAATGGCTTAAGTATGTAGGATTGAGTATCAGTCAGACGTATTTGTTACATAAGCTTTACTAGTAGTAAAGCTATAGCCTAGCTGGCTTCTACTAGTATCTGTAAAATGCTTTATGTAACAATCCAAAGTGAATTTTGAGAAGGAGTGAAACTAAAGAACAAGATAGTAGAGGTGGTTTTTACCTTTGTTGTCTTTAAAACAAACCTTTCCATTGGCTCTACCAAGAGATAAAATATTCACAAACAACCTTGAAACTGGTATTACATCTGCTTTTGCAAACTCCCATTCTGTTTTTCTGATATGGGATCAAGGCGCATGGGGCTGCTTTAGTCTGAACTCTTAGGTGGCTAATATTATTCTTCTGCTTGTACTTTTTAGCATAACAAATGTGTACCTTCTGAGATAATATTTCTGAAACGTTAAGGGACCTTGAATTTTTACGAGGGAGGCAGTGGCAACAAAAACCTCTTTTCTGGCTTTATTTCCTATTACTGTTTTAAGTAAATACAAATGTTTGAAAGAGCAGAAATGTATTAAAGAAATGGACTCCGTCTTTTCTCTCTCTGCCTATTGTAGATTTACCTGGTTTTTGAACATCAAATCAGTTTGTGCCACCCCACTCCCCAGAAAAAATAATAAAATCATGAGCAACAAAACTACAGCCCCCCCCCCCCAGCTCTTGAACACAACACCCATGCTTTAAGGTAGCCCCAATTGCAGCTAATTGCAGTAGTTGTAGTAGTAGATAAGGGGAACTTCATGAGGTATTATTTTACTTCTGTTGTGAAAAATGGGATGATGAAGTGCTACACAATTTAAAGCCAAGCCATGTTTTTTGGTTTCTCTGTCCTCAAAGCTACTCTCATTTTAACTGGCCATGTATCTGCTCATGATGTTAAATAATGGCACCCAGAAATGGAAATAATGCAACATGCTTGAGATATTGAAGTTGCTTTATCTAAGATAGGCCGGGTTTTACAGTATGTTCTTTTGGAGATCTTGAATTTGGACATAAGGCAGGATTAAGAACAACGTTGATAAATGCAACGTTTTATGGTTTGCACTGATACGGGTTTATGAATCTCTCACTTTATGGAGTGCTTGACTCCAAGTATAATTTGAGTGGAAATGTAAGGTTCTACATTTAGGCAATGCACAGGTACAGTATAAGTCAGCGATGGTGAACCTATATTGGCTCGCGTGCCATAAGTGGGGGGAGCACAGGGGGGGTCGTGTGCGGGTGTGCCACACCCATAATGCAAGGTGCAACACCCCCAGTGCACATGCGTGCACTACAGATGCTCCCCCCCATTTTTCCATGCTTTTTTCGCCTTCCCCAGGCTCCAGAGGCTTTATAGCCTCCCCCCCCTGGAAGCTCTCTGGAGGCTTCAGGGGGCTTCCCTGAAGCCTTCGGAGCCAGCAGTGTGCAGCAGCTGCCAAAAAAGCCAACACAGTTCTAGGCTACATAAACAGGGGCATAGAATCAAGATCACGTGAAGTGTTAAAACCACTTTATAATACCTTGGTAAAGCCACACTTGGAATACGGCATCCAGTTTTGGTCACCATGATGTATAAAAGATGTGGAGACTCTGGAAAGAGTGCAGAGAAGAGCAACAAAGAGGATTAGGGGACTGGAGGCTAAAAGATATGAAGAACGGTTGCAGGAACTGGGTAGGTCTAGTTTGATGAAAAGAAGGACTAGGAGACATGATAGCAGTCTTCCAGTATCTCAGGGGCTGCCACAAAAAAGAGGGAGTCAAATTATTCTTCAAGGCACCTGAGGGCAGAACAAGAAGCAATGGGTGGAAAGTAATCAAGGAGAGAAGCAACCTAGAGCTGAGGAGAAATTTCCTGACCGTTAGAACAATTAATCAGTGGAACAGAAGTTGCCTCCAGAAGTTGTGAATGCCCCAACACTGGAAGTCTTTAAGAAGATGTTGGGTAGCCATTTGTCTGAAACGGTATAGGGTTTCCTGCCTAGGCAGGGGGTTGGACTAGAAGACCTCCAAGGTCCCTTCCAACTCTGCTATTGTATAGTATTATTGTATGTACAAATAAACTAATTATTATCTCCTCTAAGTTGTAGCCTCTTTACATCTCTGGGTATAAACCCTATTCAACTCAATAAAGTTTATTTTGAATAGGAACACTTAGGAATTCATGGAATACTTTCGATGCAGAGGGTTAAACCCTGCAATTTTTCATATATTCCTCATTCCTAAGTCATTACTGTGTTCTTCATGCTGGACCACTGGTCAACAATTTAACAAATTTCCATTAAATATAATTATTTAGTTTTCCATCTATTATACTTTATAAATAAAGTCATCTTAGATTGGTATTACAGTTTCTCTAAGTTTGATAGGCAACTGTTTATAATAAATATTAGGAATTACTTTTTAAAAAACCATTCCAAGTTGTCACCATGAATAGTGGAGCCCAGGCCAGAATGAATATAAATGTTTTCCGTTTTATCACGCATGACTATAATTCAGTCTGTTGGAGAAGACTGGAAATTGTTTGTAGTTTTCCCTCCTTTAAATAATTTCTCTGATAAATATATTTAGCTCAATGGCTTATTGACCAGGGATGCTTTTATTTATATGCACACTTTGATATAATAATAGGCTCAGGTTTTAAAATCAGCATAATTAATGATCGTTATCTTCATTAAACATTTTGACATTTAAATTACACCAACTGTTGATGTTCTGTTTTCTTATTTTAAAGTTGGGAAATTAAAATGGAAATGAAGTGTTGAAGCTTAAGCCTCCTGCATCTTTATCAAGTTTTTTTCCGATACTTCTGTCTTAACATTTTCCCAAAAGTGTCTACTGGCATTTTAACCTGATTGTCTCAAGACGCTGAAGGACCTTGGGACCACCCTGAAATATTATGGTTGTAAGAATAGCAAGTTAATAGCAGATTAGAATCTGGATGTCACATATGCAAATTCAAGGCTTTGTTGATGATGCCCTAACATTTTTATTTTGCACATGTTTTATGTCCCTGAGTCTGAAGCACAATGCAACTGAAGTAAATAAAGCCTTCCAGAAATCAAGCTAAACCAATGGATATAAGTCAAGGACTACCTGTAGATGAAGCCCACAGACGCGTGACCCGTCAAAAGCGCGTTCCACAAAAGCGCGGTCGACGAAATCGCGTATGTGACGTCATCACAACGCGACGAAAAAGATCGAAAAATTGAAATAAAAATTAAATTACAGCAAGCCGATTCACATAAAGGTAAGGGTTAGGTTAAGGGTTAGGGTTAGGGTTACGTTAAGGGTTAGGGTTAGGGTTAGAGCGTTAGCGTTACGTTTAGCGTTAGGTTAAGGGTTAGCGTTAGGTTTTTCGTTACGTTAAGGGTTAGGTTTAGGGTTAGGTTAAGGGTTAGGTTTAGGGTTAGGTTTAGGGTTAGGTTTGGGGGGGCTAGGGGAAGGTTTTAGCTTTATTTTTACATTTTTCGATCTTTTTCGATCTTTTTCGTCGCGCTGTGATGACGTCACATACGCGCTTTCGTCGACCGCGATTTTGTCGTCCGCGGTTTTGTGGTAGAACCATGTTGGGATGCATTGTATCATCTAGAACAGAGCTGGGGAACGATGGCCCTTTTATGACTTGTGGACTTCAACTCCCAGAATTCCTGGGCCAACCATGCTTCCTCGGGGCTTCTGGGAGTTGAAGTCCACAGGGCATAAACGGGCCCTCGCTCTCCACCCCTTCTGATCTAGAAGAAGCTGCTGCTTTGGTCGACACAGCAGTTTGCCCTGTTTGAAAACGGGTGTTGTGTAATGCGTGTAAGATTTTGCACAGACGTGTTCCTTACTGGAAAAACGCCGGCCTTTGTTTTTTAAGAGGACGTTATTTTGACGATTTCAAGCGCCATATGAAGAATGAACTCACGCCGCTAGGATGGTTGCCATAAATATGAGATGGCTTTAGCAGCTACATATTCTTAGTTGCTATTAGGAGAGTAAATATACTCTCCAACAAAAAGAATAAAGGCCGTGCGGTCAGGAGAAAGGTTTTACTGTGTCAACATTATCTCACCTTACTCTTAAATGTTTCTGGCAGCATTCTCCTTCCCGGACAGAGGTATCCATTACTGCTTGTGACAGGAAGGGATTATTTAACTCAGGGATGTTCCCGAGAAATATGATGAGATTGAGTAGCTAAAAAAAGAAAAAGAAGAAGAAGGCAATGCAAGCAATTTACAAAGAGTGGCCAAGAAAGACACTTGCATGATGTCATTGAGGGATAAATGCAACAAAGAGGAGACTTTACTTTTAGCTTGATAACGGGTGTCCCGGAGCGGCTGATATAAATGTGCTTTAAAGATACTTGTACGTTTCCCCCATTTATGTGGAAACCGAAACATTTCCTTGGCCCAGTGGCCTACAATGACAGTGTGCATGTATGTGTGTGTGTATAACCAAGATCATGTGAAATGTTAGTACCACTTTATAATGCCTTGGTAGGGCCACACATGGGATCCGGCATTCAGTTTTGGTCACCATGATATAAAAACCATGTGGAGACTCTCGAAAGAGTGCAGAGAAGAGCAATAAAGAGGATTAGGGGACTGGAGACTAAAACATATGAAGAACAGTTGCAGGAACTGGGTATGTCTAATTTGATGAAAAGAAGGACCAGGGGAGACATGATAGCAGTCTTCCAATATCTCAGGGGATGCCACAAAGAAGAGGGAGTCAAGCTATTCTCCAAGGCACCTGAGGGCAGAACAAGAAGCAATGGTTGGAAACTAACCAAGGAGAGAAGCAACTTAGAACTAAGGAGAAATTTCCTGACAGTAAGAACAATTAATCAGTGGAACAGAAATTGCCTCTAGAAGTTGTGAATGTTCCAACACTGGAAGTTTTTAAGAAGATGTTGGATAGCCATTTGTCTGAAGTGATGTAGGGTTTCCTGCCTAGGCAGGGGGTTGGACTAGAAGACCTCCAAGGTCCCTTCTAACTCTCTTATTCTATATTCTATATGTGTATGTTTGTGTGTTGAGCAGCTGGAGAGGGCACTTTGTTCTAGATTCTGTGAATACTTTGATTTTGTTTCATAGGATTCATAATGGGGGTTTTGTATTGTGTTGTTGGACATGTTCAGGCTGGCGTTATTTTAAAATCCCAAACCTCCAATGATTACACAGACATTTCCATGTTGTTTTCTTAGCAGAAAACACAATTTGAAAATCACTTTCTTCCCCAGTGTTTTTTTAAAAAAAATATTTACTTCATCCAGTCTACAACCTTATCGTAAATGACAAGTTGATTTGGAACTTGTTGATTTTTTTTTCACCATTGATTACACGTGTAACAAATATTCTGCTTAAATTGAGAGCTTAATTTGGAAAATAACAATCACGTTTGTTTTGGTAATTTAGAATAAATTACCCTGGGCTGTTTTACATACTAACAACTTCCTGATTGCATTTAGAGTTAGTCTACAAAGCAGAGAAAAGAAAGAGAAACATCTTTGAGATGGTGAAGGTGAGGTTTCCTGACATTAATGATTGTTTTTAAAGAACTTCTTGCAGCTTGCATTTTGAAGTTTGTTTCCCCCCCTCCCTGTTTTTGTTCCGACCAAGGCTTCCCAAGAGCCTGAAGCAAACTCCTGGTCCCGACAAAACCCCCTTTTATTAATTGACTGTGAATTCTGCTCATTCACATCCAGCAAAGTCTTTCAAGGGAGGATTTACAGTCACAGACCTTATCTGGCTTGGAGAGCTGCCAGACTTGATCTCTGCAAAACTTGGCAAGGAGTCTTGGAGAGTCATGATCCAATTAAGCGAACTGATTGCCTCCTGCAAGCTCCACTCCCCTTTCGCTCCTCTTTTATTCCCTCTGGGAGGGGACATTCACCGTCCACCTATGGCCTTACTCCCAAATCGACCCCTGTTCTTTAGCTCTTCCCTTCGTCTGGCAGCTCTGTGCATGCGCACACTGGGAACAGGCTCCAGCTGTTCTTCTGCCTCACTGATGTCTGACTCCGAAGGCAGCTGATAACTGTCAGACGGCCCTGGCCCCCTCTCTGCCTCCGACACAGAGCCCTCATCAGAGCCTTCCCCAGACTCCAGGACTGGCCCAGGTTCTTCCCCAACCTCCTCACTGTCCGAATCTGCTGCCAGTTCCACTGGTCGGACCACGAAAGTTTTAACATATTTGGTGCTGAGGAGGAACATAACCAAATGGAAATGCTAGTGACCTTGTGTTCCTTGAAATTTCACTTGGGACATGATTTACTTGCTTGAAATACCTGTGTATTATTACTGTCTTGTTTCTGAATTATTCATTGCATGGTTCTCTGCTTTGCTGAACATGCAGACTATATGCCACTTGGGGCAAAATCTGTCTGACATGCGTTTTCAGTCTGTGGAAGAGAGAATGGAAACACCCAGATTAACCAATATGTCAATTTACTGATACTATGCACATCGCACAGTTACGGAAATCTTCCTAGTTTTGTACACAAGTAGTCCTCAACTTACAACCACAAATGAGCCCAAAGTTTTTCTTGCTGAGTGAGGCATTTATTAAGTGGGCTCTGCCCCATTTTACGGCCTTTCTTGCCACTGTTGTTAAGTGAACCCTTGCATTTGTTAAATTAGTAACACCGTTGTTAAGTGAATCCGGCTTCCCCATTGACTTCGCTGGTCAGAAGGTCGCAAAAGGGGACTGCGTGATCCCGGGACACTGAGACCGTCATAAGTACATGCCAGTTGCCAAAGGGCTGGATTTTGACCCTGTGACCGTGGGGATGCTGCAACACCTTCCTTTATTATCGCTCAGTATCTATTGCAGTGTTTCTCAACCTTGGCAACTTGAAGATGTCCGGACTTCAACTCCCAGAATTCCCCAGCCAGCATTCGCTGGCTGGGGAATTCTGGGAGTTGAAGTCCGGACATCTTCAAGTTGCCAAGGTTGAGAAACACTGATCTATTGGAGATCCTCCATCATCCAGGTCACGATTGTCCCAAGGGTGCTTTTTCAAGAAGCAACTGGACTTTCTGGTTTTGCTTTGAAGACATTTCACTTCTCATCCAAGAAGCTTCTTCAGCTATTCCTTTATTATTTTCTGTAAGAGAGTTCTGTGTTGGAAAAAAATGCTTTGTGGAGTTATATATGCTCAGAGAGAGCCTGTTTGGTGTAATGGTGTCAAGGCAGAAACTGGAGACTTATGAATTATGGTCCCCACTTAGGCACAAAGCCAACTGGGTGACTTCCAGTTACTCTCTCACCTTGGGAGTTAGGCAGGGGCAAACCGCTTGTGAAAAATATTGCCAATAAGACGACAAGGACTAGTTTAGACAGTTACCAGGTGGCCCCATGCACGCAAATGCAAACACCGCAGGTACATGGAATTTAGAAATCTATTATGTTATATAAAGGGGGGTGGTACAGTGGCTCAGTGGTTTAACAAAATTCAGCTTGTCAGCTGGAAATAGCAATAGCAGTTAGACTTATATACCGCTTCATAGGGCTTTCAGCCCTCTCTAAGCGGTTTACAGAGTCAGTATATTGCCCCCAACAACAATCCGGGTCCTCATTTTACCCACCTCGGAAGGATGGAAGGCTGAGTCAACCCTGAGCCGGTGAGATTTGAACAGCCGAACTGCAGAACTGCAGTCAGCTGAAGTAGCCTGCAGTGCTGCATTTAACCACTGCACCACCTTGGCTCTGGAAAGCCATCAGGATTTGAGACCTGAGCACCGCACGATGGGGCGAGCTCCCGTTCTTGCCTCCTGTCCACCTAACAGTTTGAAAGCATGAAATTGTGAGTCATAAGTGAGAAAATGGTCGTAAGTCACTTTTTTCCAGTGTTTTTGTAGCTTCGAACAGTCACTAAATGAACTGTTGTTAGTCAAGGACTCCCTCTACATCTTAAAGGAAAGTGAATGACAATCCTCAAAATTCCTTAATCACACGGGAGAGGAAAAGTGTTTTGAGGAGAGAATACCTATTACCTTTGAGAGGAGAATAATGATTACACAATTCTTGGACGCATAGAAGATGGGCATCTTATAGATTTACTACTTAAAATATATATGACAATGTAGTATTCCCAGTACATGGCATCTCATTGGGATGGAGCACAAATAGCTTGCAATATAGAAAAAGGCTTTTTGATATTCTGAATACCATAAACACATAGAGACTTTTACTGTTTTGTGGTCTTTGGGTTGCTTAATCTAGGTTCAGTTTAGTAGATTTTAGTTTATCTTTATTATCTTTATTAGGATTTTATTTCCATATGAATGAAAGGAGGAATGTTCAGTGAAGTGTCCTGAATTTTGGAGCATAACTTGTCTCCGTGGCAGTGCATCTCGTATCTATTAATTCAAATAATCCTTCATCCAAGAACTATGATTTTGCACTTGGAATCGACTCATTGTTTTGCTCGGTTCCTTCTTCCTGAACAGATTTAAAGACTGTAAAAATAGTTATCTCTTGAGGACGTAATAGTGTATGGTTTGGTGAGTAATTTTTTAATGTTCTTTCAGAGGCTGTAAGTTCTGAAGATAGATGGAGGAACTAACCAGTTCTTTTCCTATTGTGCTAAAAGGCCAAAGAAGCTTTCAGGCAGATTTCCAAATGGAATTCAGATCAGCTTGGAAATGATCTGGATTATTTCTCCTAGCCATTCTTGTAACAAGAAGGGGATTATTTCTGAATCTGTCTGATAAAACATGCAATCAGTGGTGGGTTCCAGATCCCGTTGCAACCGGTATGCTGCAATGGGACCGGGCGCTCACTACGTGCACGTGTGCAGCGTGCATGCGCACCCATTGCCTGCGATGCTCCTGCTGCTCGGCGGAGCATTGCACAGGCACCGTATACTCCGTGCGCGTGTGCAAATGGCCTGGTTGGGTCAAATACAGGTAAGGAGAGCGGGTGAGCAGGTGGGCCTTCCAGAGCACCGTACCAGAACAGGCACAGGTACGCCCGGTGTTTTGATAGATTTTATAGATTTGTAGGTTAAAGTTGGCTGGCACATATGCTGAACTTGTCAATTAGAACGGTCGGCAGTTTGGCGGTTCAAATCCCTAGCGCCGCCTAACGGAATGAGCTCCCGTGACTTGCCCCAGCTTCTCCAACCTAGCTGTTCGAAAGCACGTTAAAAATGCAAGTAGAAAAATAGGAACCACCTTTGGTGGGAAGGTAACAGCGTTCCATGTGCCTTCGGTATTGAGTCATGCTGGTCACATGACCAAGGAGACGTCTTCGGACAGCGCTGTCTCTTCGGCTTTGAAACGGAGATGAGCACCGCCCCCTGGAGTCGGGAATGACTAGCACATATGCGCGAGGGGAATCTTTACCTTTACGTTTAATGGATGATTTTAATGAAACTATGGTAAGCCACATAGGGTGTTTGAGTAGGCAGGCTAACAATAATTGTAATAAATTAATTAATAAACAATAACTCCCAGCAGCCCTGCGAAGCTTGGCCAAGAGTAAGAAATGATGGGGGTTATTATCCGGAATTCCCCTGATTGCCTCTTGTTTTCTTAAGGGCTACCTCCATGACGTCAGTGTCTACATACACATTTTGTAGCTCAAGAGATTGTAGACTTCGTTGAGATATAGGATTCGTGAGATAAGTGGCAAGGTTCAAAAGCCCCCTCTCATTATTTTGGGGCGGGGGACAGAAATGGCACAGACCTTATTCTTCCCTATATAGCAAACATTAGAAGAAAGCAGGTAAAAAAGATGGACCCTAGCATAGTTCACCTACACTAAATTATTTGGGACAGGAAAATCCATTTGAGTTCATGGCTGCCCTGGAGAATGAGGATTTGGGGGTGTGACCGACTGCAGATTTGCTCCCTTTGTATGGCCAATAAAAAGGAAGGGCGGGGGGAAAGCACCACGAAGTGGCAACTGCTGCTATCAACAAGGAAGACAGGATGAGTAAAAGGATTCAGAATATTATTGAGTTTAGTGGTATGTGGATTTTGGAAGAGAAAATAGTGCCGAAACGTTCAAGCTATAGCTAGTGAAATTTTATTACTTACAGTATCTTTGACGTGCAATACAGGAACAATACGTCCTCGAAAAGCCGGCTTAGAAAGAAATCTTTGTTGCAATTTAGCAAGGTTTTTGACTGAAAAAAAACCTGAAAGACATAGGAAGATTCGTGCAGACTCTATCTCTTAGCATCTTTAATTACGGCTGATTCATAATATTGAGATAAAAAGGATCCATTGTTTTCTGTCTGGGACAAACACCTGACATTATAGATGTCTGGCACTCTCTTTTTCTTCTGACGTTTGTTCTACAGTGTTTCAATCGTGCCTTGAATAGCTTTAAAAAAAAAAAAACTATAGTCAGTTCAGCTGAGAGGTTTTCAAACTCTATGTATAGTGACCCCCTAAAATGATAAGTGTGAATTTGACCCTCTCTCATTATTAGGAACAATTGTAATTATTTCTGATTTGGTGTGGAGCAAGAAATAAATATACCGTATATACTCGAGTATAGGCCGACCCGAATATAAGTCGAGGCACCTAATTTTACCACAAAAAACTGGAAAAGTTATTGACTCGAGTATAAGCCTAGAGTGGGAAATGCAGCATTTCAAAAATAAAAATAGATACCAATAATGTTTTTGAATATTTATTTCAAAGAAAAACAGTAAACTAGCGGTGTATTCAATGAAATACTTCACTCACCTCATGATGCTGATGTCCCGCTGTGATGATGATGTCCCGTGCAGCCGCGGGAGCGATGTCCCGCCTCCTATGACACACGGCACAGTGATTCCTATCATTGGATCACTGTACCAGAGGAGGTGGGACATCGCTATGTGGCTGCTTGCCATAACAAGGTGGAGGTGGGACATCGTTGCAGAGCGGCAGGAGGGGGAGGAAGGGGAATCGTAATACAGCCCTGTATTACATTAGAACGTGAGAAGGGGGGATGGTGCGGTGCGCGCTGTGTGGCAAACTGACACAGAGGGAGGGGAAACTCACAGGGGCGCCGGGCCATTCACGAGCGTCACCCAGTGGCATGGCCCCGCCCCTTTTTTCCTCCATTTTGGGCAAATTTTTCACTGACTCGAGTATAAGCCGAGGCGTCTTTTTTCAGCCCAAAAAGTGGGCTGAAAAACTCGGCTTATACTTGAGTATATACGGTATTCTACATTCCCTAGATAACTTCTACTCTACTTTCCTGACACAGTTAGTTGATCCTCTCTTCCTTTTCCACCCAGGGAAACCTCTTCCATTTTGAAAGTCCAGAGTACTTAAAGTAACCGATAAAATTACTGAAGACGATGACACGTGCTTCTACAGCTACCCCAAAGACCGCAGATTCATTACTACACACCACACATAAGTCACCCATCAGACAGAATCAGTCCTACAGCTGCTGTGATTGGTGGGTGGTTTTGGCAGATGATGGCTGGATTTGCAAGTTTAGTCATCTCGTGAATTTATTCTGGGCTCCTCTCCCTGCAGTGATGAAGCAAAGGGTTGGGGGACAGTGTTCCCTTTGCCTTACCTACCCAAAGATCCAGACTCCTGGCTCTTCCAGGAGATGCAGTCCATCCAGGGGTGGTATTCACGTACTTTTCTTCGCAAATGTGAGCTCGCATGTGTGTGCTCGGCCTTCCATGCATGCGCTTTGATCACGCACGTGGCTTGAAAATATGCCAGAAAAGGACAGCGTAGAGCCCAGGCGGGGGGGGTGGGGGGCACCCGCAATTTCCACTACCGTATCGGCCGAGCCAGTCCAAACCAGCTGAATGCCACCTCCGAACCCATCATTGGAGAACTCTTAATAGATGACGGTACCTCTTCTCTGTTTGAAAATTAGATGGGTACTTGAACTTCGTAGAGTTACTTGCCGTTATTCAACAATTCCATCCCACTCTATCACTGTGGTTAATACCGCACATTTGCATGTAAATTATATCACATATTACATTTTGGCTCCCCTTTTCTTTTCCTTTGCTGTACATTATATCCGCTACTGTAAAAGTTTGGCAGTTGAAATGGATATTTAAAATAGCCGTTGGATAGAAAGTGCTGCGTACATTTCTGTAGCTAAGTATTAAAGACTGAGTATTATATAACAAGACCCTCAGTTATTGCTTTCTAAGTATATTTATTTGCATGGGATTTAATAGGATCACTGTACGTCTGAATGCAATTGATCATTTGTGGTCTATGGCATGCAAATAGCTTACCCATATGTTGAAAAAGAATTGAGAATTGGAGGGGTCTAATTAAATACTATAAAACCCCACATTTTTTCTGTTATAACTGCCTTTATTGTTATTTTGGTTTTTATAAAAATGTGTGCAGCCAGAAATGGGCATTATTTATGCATTCTCTTCAAAAGTAAAACGCTATTTATTTTATTATTTACTCCCCCCCCCCCCCCCCCCCGGCCCGGCACCACTTTCATTCAGTGTCTGATTCTTGATAACTGCCTGGACACATCCCTGCAATATTGTTGGCAAGGTTTTTTCCAGAAGTAGTTTAATTTTGCTTCTTCCTTAGGGTTGAGAGAGAGTGGATGGCCCAAGGTCATCCAGCTGGCATTGTCCCGAAGGTGGGACTAAAACTCCCAGTTTCTACTCTGATTTCTTAACCACTATGGCTCCAAACTGGCTCTCATTATTAGCCTCTTAACAGTCTCCAGAATCCACAAAGCGGGGTTTATGAAGTGTCTCCCACCTCCACCATGTTGATCATTCAGGATCCTTTCTTGCAGTGATGGGATTCAATTTTTTTTACTATCGGTTCTGTGGGCGTGGCTTGGTAGGCGTGGCAGGGGAAGGATACTGCAAAATCCCCATTCCCTCCCCACTCCAGGGGAAGGATACTGCAAAATCTCCATTCCCTCCCCACTCCAGGGGAAGGATACTGCAAAATCTCCATTCCCTCCCCACTCCAGGGGAAGGATACTGCAAAATCTCCATTCCCTCCCCACTCCAGGGGAAGGATACTGCAAAATCCCCATTCCCTCCCAACTCCAGGGGAAAGATACTGCAAAAACCCCATTCCCTCCCCACTCCAGGGGAAGGATACTGCAAAATCTCCATTCCCTCCCCACTCCAGGGGAAGGATACTGCAAAATCTCCATTCCCTCCCCACTCCAGGGGAAGGATACGGCAAAATCCCCATTCCCTCCCCACTCCAGGGGAAGGATACTGCAAAAATCTCCATTCCTACTCCCACTTGGGAGGCAGAGAATAGATGGGGGCGGGGCCAGTCAGAGGTGGTATTTACCGGTCCTCCAAACTACTCAAAATTTACCACTACCAGTTCTCCAGAAGTGGCCAGAACCTGCTGAATACCACCTCTGCTTTCTTGCCATGGTACGTCCTCTGTTCGATCATCTCTCCACGTTGGCTGCTGCCTCGGGCATTCCCTCAGCAGTTCATTTTTGGGTGACATTTTACTGATGTATACTGCATATAGAGAGAGAGCCTCTGATTAGATGAATCCTTATCCAAGGATGCATTCATTTGTCACTCTTATGACCTAAGAATGATGAACTGGCTCAGCTTCTCTGCAACATGCCGATTAGATATCAGGGAGGGATGGATAGAAAAATAATAACCTATTAGGACAACCATATTAGAAATGCAGGTTCTTTTAATTTGGGGGATTAGCAGCAACCTGTTAATAAAAGCAATGCTTGTCTTTCTACTTAATTCTTCTACCAAATTGGCACTGGGCATGGCTTTGATAGTTCTAGCCTCCAGGTTAATAGCCTTGGCACAGCAGTAGGGAACCTGGGGCTATCGCTAAAATGTTTTCTTAAACATCATGGCTCTTTAATCATTGGCTGCATTAATGAGTACCATTATAAACCCTTTTCTGGTGTTGTTTTGGCCTGCCGGCAGAGCTGGCAGCAGATTCAGACAGTGGGGAGGAACCTGGGCCAGTCCTGGAGTCTGGGGAAGGCTCTGATGAGGGCTCTGTGTCGGAGGGCAGAGATGGGGCCGGTGTCATATGCCAGCTGTCTTCGGAGTCAGACATCAGTGAGGCAGACAAACAGCTGGAGCCTGTTCCCGATGTGTGCATGAGCAGATCTGCTAGGAGAAGGGAACAAGGGTCGACTTGGGAGTAAGGCCACAGGTGGACGATGAATGGCCCCTCCCAGAGGAAAGAAAAGAGGAGCGAAAGGGGAGTGGAGCTTGCAGGAGACCCATTACTTCATTCCTGCATTCTTGCCAGTATTGTGGCATCGGAAAGATCTCGACCTGGCCACTCTCCAAGCCTGATAAAGGTCGGTAATTGGTGGACTATATTGAAAGATTGTGGGACAGGAAAGACTTTGCTGGAGAGGAATTCACTGTAAGTTAAATTAAAGGGGTTTATTGGGACGAGGACTGCTAGGGAAGCCTAGGTTAGAACAGGTGTATTTTACTCTGGTTTGTTACATCTGAGCCTCTTCTTTACAAGCGCATCATGGTTTGTTTTCCAGCAATTGTTCACAACCTTGCTTGGAGCTTACTTTTAAAAAGTTAAGAGAGAATTTTAAAAGAAAAACTACAGGTAGCCCTCAACTTACGGCCACAAGTGAGCCCCGAATTTGTGTTATTAAGCGAGACATTTCTTAAGGGAGTTTTGCCCATTTTACAACCTTTCTTGCCCTAGTTGGTAAGTGAATCACCACAGTCGAAAAGTTACTAACACAGTTGCTCACATTCAGAAATCTTTCTATGCTCTCAGAGTTCGTGGTAATTCAAGGAACCGCTCTGGATTCCTACCCAAGGTGAGATCTTTAACAGCAACCTGATTAGACGCCCTGGCAATCACATTGTACTGAAATTCAACTCAGTGCCCCAAGAGCAGCCTCTGAGTTGTTAAGAAATTGCCAAAGCTCTCTTGAAAGCCAACAGGGTCTATAACCGTGATGGCAAAACTATGGCCCGCATGCCACAGGTGGCACAGAACACCCACTCTGTGGACATGCAAGCTGTCGCCCCAGTTCAGCTCCGCCGCACAGCTGGCTGGCGGGTCTCTGCTGTGCATGTATGTGGGTCGCGTATGGGGGATCGCACGCATGCACGGGGGCACGTGTGCAGAGGGGTGCATGTGCAGGGGGGCACATGTGCAGGGGCTGCACATACATTGGGTTTTGGGGGGTCGGGCACGTGTGCACTTTGGGCACTTGGTCTGGAAAAGGTTATCCATCACTGGTTGTTCTGGCTCAGCAGGAGCCGTTGGAGCTGCCAACAGACTCCGATAGCAAGGGACCCTATGAGTCGGCTCTGGACGATGTGGAGGGCCCTGGGCAGGGTTCAGACTCCGAGCAGGGACCAGAGAGGCTGGTTGGCCACCAGGAGGCACCTGAGGCATGGAGCAGCAGTGAAAGCCAAAGGGAGTTTGCCCCTGACGTCAGGCCCTGGAGCAGTGGGGAGGAGCAAAGGGAGTTGGTCCCGGACGCCAGGCAAGAGATGGGCGGATAAGTGCCGGCAGCAATTACGGAGACTTAGAAGATAATCGGGCCCAGGTGGTTGTGATTAGGCTCCTCCCAAGAGAGTATATAAGAAGAGACTTTGGGAGGAGACCTTTTGCAGGACACAACCGTTTTACTAAAGCTGGGGAAGCTCTTGTGTGTATTTCTTATCTGTGGGAGTCTGGGTTGCTGCCAAAGTCTTGTCTGTGAGTAATTACTGTGAATAAATTGGCTAACAGTAACTTTGTGTCCGCATGACTCATCATAGGGCGGGGGGGGGGCAGAACACTGGTCTATAAGGTGCCTTAGGCAGACCAGTTTAAAAAGTCCTTCTCCCTCCAAAGGTCTTTTTAATGTATTGAAATACTTATTTATTTAATTTGTATCCCCACCATTGTTATATTTACAAATAACCCAAGGCAGCAAACATAGTTAATGCACCTTCGTCTCCTGTTTTCCCCAGAACAGCAACCCTCTGAGGTTGGTTGGAGAGAGAGAGAGGGGGGGGAGAAAGGAGAGAGAGCGACGGAGGGTGGGAAAGAGAGAGAGGGAGAGAGAAAGAGAGAGAGAGAGGGAGGAGGGGGGGAGAGAAAGAGAGAGAGAGCGACGGAGGGTGGGAAAGAGAGAGAGGGAGAGAGAAAGAGAGAGAGAGAGAGAGAGAGAGAGAGAGAGAGAGAGAGAGAGAAGAGAGAGAGAGAGGACTAGAACTCAGGGTGGTGATTTGTTTACTCAGCTGGATTTTCATGGCTAACGCGGGACTAGAACTCATAGCCTCCTGGTGATTGGCCCAAACTCATCCAGCAGCTTTCATGGCTAAAGTAGGACTTGAACTCACGGTCTCCTGCTTTCTAACCTGGGCTAGCCTTAAGCGCCAAACCAATATTGGCTATAAGTTCTTGGTGTGTGGTTGAGTGGCAGGCTTGGGGAGATACAGCATATAACACTGGATTATAGTCGTTGCATGTTGGTGATTTCCCAGGTTTTGCTCCTCTCCGTGACATCCATGCGACTTTAAACAGGGCATAAAATGGCCAATAAAGGACTGTGTCATATATAGCTTATCAGAGGAGTGATTATTTATTCTGTTCATAGCTGGAGGTGCCCATATAACATTTACTGGGGTTTGCAGAGGATGTGCGCAGAACAAAAAGGGCAAAACGCTAGAAGACAACCTTCTTATCTGCAGCATTAGAAATGCACCTCGAGAAATGCAGACAGCTAAGTCGCAGGCGATGTCTTCAGAAGAGAAGTAAACACAGAGATGAGAAAAAGGTTCAGAAGAGAAGTAAACATAAGAGACCAAAAAAACGAGGAAACAAACCACGGCATACATAGGCCTACAAAAAGAGAGCTATCTTAGTAATAGTTTAGCCTCTTGTGGGAATTGTGTCCTTCAGCCGTGGTTCAGAAATGTTTGCTGAATTTTCACTAACTCCGCCACCGTTGGAAAAAGATTGACAGGCTGAAAACGGAAGAAGAACGGCTCTTCGAACCAATATTATGCTGCCCTCGCTGTAGGATTTTGGAATCGGAGCACTTCCGCGGACGTCTCTATTAAAGCGGCAAATGTAAGGATGCATCTCCTGAATTCCCTCTCTGATCTTTTTGAGTTTGTGGTATTTGCATATAGCTCCTTGGCAGTCTAATCGTATTAAAATTGTCAATGCCTTGTCTGTTGGGTATTCATCATTCTGGAAAGCCCTCTTCTGTTCTTTTGTTATATTCATGCTACAGGAACTAGATAGGATTCAGGAATTGGATATGCTAACCGGCCTAACGTGGCCATGAATCTTCTTCCTTTGAGGGATGAATCCGGCTAGTTGGTTTGAAAGCTTCCGAGAATGCCGTTGATCTTCTGCCTGAAATTATCATAAATTCTCCTTTCAGCGGTTCCGTATTTTGATGTGAAATTTCTTCCACACTCCCATTTCTGTAAAATAAAGCATCCTTGAAATGGTAGCAATAGAAGAGAATATCTGTAGCTCAGGGTTGAGTTGCACGGGCCTTGGTGCTCTCTGAGCTTGGTGGCTTTCTTGTAGACATTTTATGACCCAATTGGATGACATCAGTGCTGGAAGGAGTGGGATTGGCTCTCTGTTTATATACTAGTAGCTTCCCCTGTCAGTGTCGGTGGGAGTGTTGTTTTCTTATTGGTAGTTCTTGATTAGGCTGTTGTTTAATGTCGAGTTGATTGTCTGAGTTGGTAGTTCCTTGATTGGGGTATTGTTCGTTGCTGGTCTAGTATTAACCTTAGTTTTAGGTAAAGGTAAAGATTCCCCTTGCACATCTGTATGTATGATCAGAATAATAACATCTGACGGTATCCTTGGAAGTATGCAGGAAATGCCCACAAGTATTCTTTTTGAAACCTACAGCTAAAAAATTACAGGGTTAAATTTCTATCACAAAAATAATTTCATCCTGCTTAAAGGTAAAGGTTTCCCCTCGCATGTGCTAGTCGTCCCCGACTCTAGGGGGCGGTGCTCATCTCTGTTTCAAAGCCAAAGAGTCAGCGCTGTCCGAAGTCGTCTCCGTGGTCATGTGGCCAGCATGACTAAACACCGAAGGGACACGGAACGCTGTTACCTTCCCACGAAAGGTGGTTCCTATTTTTCTACTCGCATTTTTACATGTTTTCGAACTGCTAGGTTGGCAGAAGCTGGGAGAAGTAATGGGAGCTCACTCTGTTATGCGGCGTTGGGGATTCGAAGCGCCGCACTGCCAACCTTCTGATTGACAAGCTCAGTGTCTTAGTCACTGAGCCACCACATCCCTTTACCTTAGTTTTAATCTGGGTGTTGATTGCAGGCTAGGAGAATTTTTAGGTCTTTCTTCTGGTTTCCTTTTTCCTTCTTTTGTTTGTTTGTCTGTTTGGAACTATATGTAGATATCAGTGTAATTCCTTTCAATTGAGTTTGGCTCGTGGTGCCTTCATGAGACACATCCCTTGGGTTTTCTTGGCAACACTAAGAAAGGCGTCTGTCATTGTTTTTTTTTTCTTTTCACAACTTCGCAATCTAGTCTGTAGCCCTGGGATTTCCTGTTGGCTTTTCATCCAGTACTAACTAGGTCCAACACTTCTTGTTTTTGTTTTTTTTAAACTCACCAAGGTCAGAAGGACCCTCCTGCTTAACTTGGCATTGATAAAACGTTCCACAATTTAGTTTCATTAATTCTGCAGAAAAGCAAAGTTTCCAATGATTTTAGCATCAGCATTTATGGGAACCAAAAGGGGGCTAAATGTGACATCTGTAGGATAGTTTAAAATTCTAAGGTGGAAAGGTACCTTGGAGGTCTTCTAATCCAACCTCCTGCCCAAGACTCAAATGGTTGTCCACCTTCATTGTTGGAGCACCCACAATTCTGGGAGGCAAGCTGTTCCACTGATTAATTGTTCTCTTTAGTTCTAGGTTGGATTTCCCTCTGACAAACGTCCATCCATTCCCCTTGACTTGCCCTCAGGTGCTTTGAAAAATATTTGCCATAAAGTTTTGATTTTTTTTTAAAAGAGCTATTTACTTCTCCATAGAGGTGGAGATAGCATCCAGACATGGGTTGACCTCATCCACTCACTGATAGGGCTGATTCTGTTGAAGCTGTTAAGCCACACTCTTGTCGCTAGGCACATCAAGTTTTCGACTCAGTCCCTCAGTAAGAATGGAGGTGTCAGCGATTAGCCCCCCAAAAATTCTGAAATTGATCTGAAAGAAAATTAGTCATTTGGTGGAAAAAATTTGGATTTGTGAGTAGTCCCCTGACCATTCCTATTTTGGCTTGGGCCTGAGCCTTGGGGCTGCGGCCCCTGATGCCCCTAGTGGGAACAGCAAAGGACTGGCCCCCGGTGCCTCTGCCAGGGAAAGCAGAGCTCCGTGTTCGCTGGCAGAGGGTTGCAGGAGGCCCTCCCAGTCAAAAAATGGAGCTCGGGAGCCCGTTTTCACTGGCAGAGCACTCGGGTTTGAAATAGAGTTTGACACCCCTGGGATAATCCTTGCAAAGAGTGGGGCCACTATGCTGTTGGTTTTTATAGAGATGACTTCATTTAAATATTGCTTTATTGTTCCACACATTTATGTTTTGGACTTCAGTCCTGAATCTGTACGGCATATGCTAAGATATTTTTAACTTGTCTGAATCTATTATGGATCTAAATACTTTTTATATTTGATTCAATTTGCATGCTGCCCCACTCTAACGAATTCTGGGTAGCTCTCAATAATAAAACAACGCAAAAAAACTATAAAATGCAGGCAATTTGCCAAAGCAGTATTAAAAAAAAAAAAGCACATCTTTAGTATATTTGAATTCTCACACTTGCATACTCAAGTTGTTTAACATAATTAGAATTTCATTATTTGGAGCCCCATAGATAAGGGAACAGAAATTCTTTTTGCAGTGATTCTTATTATAATCCTCTTTTTATATCTAATATATAAATATTAATATAATATATATTTAATCTCCAAGAGCTGCTATAATCAGTGTAGGCTTTTTACGCATGAACAAATACTATAGAAATTATTTTAGGGGGGGGAAGTGTTAAAGCTATGGGCTATTGTCATTAATAGCATATGTAAATATTTAAGTATGGTATCTGGATTCTTCACGCCCTTATGGTCCAAACGCTGATATTTCAGTATAAGGAAGATAAATGTATGCCCCCTTTTGCTGAATGCATTGAAGAGTTGATTGTACTTGACATCAATGAGTGGGTTGCTTATAGATGTAAGCTTTGAATGGACAGTATAATCATAAGTGGGTTGCTGCCAGTTGGGCAAACCGGTAGTGGTGGCGGCGGGAGGCTCTGCCCACCTGCCCGGATGCTTCTGCGCATGCGCAGAAGGGCAAGCACGAGTAAACTGGTAGCGCTGGGATTTGCAATCCACCTCTGGGTATAATCAAATATGAGACTTATTTGTAATGAATACAATAAGTTAAAATATTGTCATGTTAGTGTATTAGAAATATATACATCTTCAACAATATGTGCAATAGACAAGCTGTGCACAGAATTAGAACGTTATGATGATATATATTACATTTCCTTTGTCATCTTTTTTTCACTTTTCTGTTATAAGACTTGTAATATGTTTTTCCTTCTGTTTGACGATGTATTATTTTTGAGTTTTACTCCTTTATGTTTTTACTTGTTATAAAGTAAAAAGCAGTAAAATAATTCCGATACAGATAATGCTCGACTTAAAGCAGTCCATTTAGTGACCATTTGAAGTTACAATGGCAGTGGGAAAAAGTGACATGACCATTTTTCACACTTATGACCAATACAGCAGCCCCAAGATCCGGTGATCAAAATTCAGAGGGTCAGCAACTGGTTCATATTTATGACGTTTGCTGTGTCCCAGGGTCATATGATCACCTTTGCGACTTTCTGACAGGCAAATTAATTTAACAACCGTGTTACTAACTTAACAACTGCATTGAGTCACTTATCTGTGGCAAGTAAGATTGTAAAATGGGGCCAGATTCACTTAACAAATGCTTCACTTAGCATCCTAAACTTTGGGCTCATTCATGGTCATAAGTCGAGGACTACCTGTATGTAATATTTATTGTATATTTATTCTACTTCTACAGCCACCCATCTCAGTCCAACTGAGCCTGGGCCATGAGCAACATCTCAATAATTAAAACCACAAAACCATAAAAACTGTTACAAATTATACATATAGGAAACCAAGAATTATCATAATAATTACATAAAAGCAGGAATCGATGGGCAAGTTAGTATCAGAAATGCATGATTGATACTGTATATTATGTGCATGTCTTCCATTAAATCAAGTAGTAGTAATTAGATTATATTTCAGACCTGCTCGTGAACTGGAACGGTGCATATTAATTTAATTGTGCAGGAGTGAAAATTTCAGAATTACTTTTGTGGGTATTTGTTGTACAATACAATATCTTCAGTAGTTTACATAATGCATGTGAAAGAAGGAATACAATTTTACTCTGTTAAAACACCATTTTTGCTGTTAATTGATTTTAGTAATTAGCGGTTGAGATAATAATGTAATGTGCCTCTGCAAAGATGAATGGGCGTTTTTAAGAATGTGTGCACTTAGCTGTAATTGGTCTTTTTAATGGATTCAAATATAAATCTGTGAAGAGCATTTGCAAAAATGAAAGAACAGTTTATGGAAGACTGTGGGAAATCATTTAATATTTTCCCATATAAGAGCCGTAATGGCGCAGTGGTTAGACTGCAGTACTACAGGCTAACTCTGCTCACCGCCAGGGGTTCGATCCTGACTGATTCAAGGTTGACTCAGCCGTCCATCCTTGTGAGGTAGTAAAATGAGGACCCAAATTATTGGGGGCAATATGCTGACTCTGTAAATGGCTTAATGAGTGTTGTAAAGCACTATGAAGTGGTGTATGTATGTATGTATGTATGTATGTATGTATGTATGTATGTATGTATGTATGTATGTATGTATGAATGAATCTATCTATCTATCTATCTATCTATCTATCTATCTATCTATCTATCTATCTATCTATCTATCTATCTATCTATCTATCATCTATCTATCTATCTATCTAAAAACCAAACTTGGTACACAGATGACTTACTTTCTGGAAACAAATACTGTGGGGGTAAGACATCCCTAAAACCCCCCGGGGTGTGTGTGTTCTGTTCGGGTACAGCCTGTTGTGGCATAAAATAGCTTCTACTGTACTGCCACAAAATGGCTTCTATTGTACAGTGCAGTGGAGTTGCCATGTTAACGGCTTCATAGTACTCCACCCTCAGGTAAGGGGGAAAATCCAACATTAGAAATTACATTTGGTCCGGACATTTTCCCTCTATAAATAAATACCTGGGCAATGCTGGGTTATCAGCTAGTAAGTCTTAAGTGATATTTCTATTGCTATATGTGTGATGGTATTGTCTTTTATAAATGCTTTAGGACTGCTATGAAGAGGTGTGAGAGTATTACGAGTATGAATTCCCAACTTGCTTACACATATAGTAGAAACATATGCTTCAGCATGGAAACAGATGCTGTCAATTGAAATGATTTTACTACATATATATTTAAACATTACAGCTACACACATACACACACGCGCACACACCACACCACCAAACAGAAAAGACCAATCAAGCAACTCTCATTGACTTACTCTCTCTACAACTTTGAGTTAGAAACATCTCAAAGCAATTAAAATATTTATTGATATCCCGCCTTTATTATTATTTTTTATAAATATGCTCAATACTCCTTCCTCCTCCTGTTTTCCCCACAACAGCCATCTTGGAGTCCTAGTGGACAACCATTTAAATAGGAGCCAGCCGTGTGCAGCAGCTGCCAGAAAAGCCAACACAGTTCTAGGCTGCATCAACAGAGGAAGAGACTCAAGATCACGTGAAGGGTTAATACCACTTTATAATGCCATACTTGGAATACGGCATTCAGTTTTGGTTGCCACATTGTAGAAAAGATAGCAATAGCAATAGCAGTTAGACTTATATACCGCTTCATAGGGCTTCCAGCCCTCTCTAAGCGGTTTACAGAGTCAGCATATCGCCCCCAAAGTCTGGGTCCTCATTTCACCCACCTCGGAAGGATGGAAGGCTGAGTCAACCTTGAGCCGGTGAGATTTGAACAGCCGAACTGCAGAACTAGCAGTCAGCTGAAGTAGCCTGCAGTACTGTACTATACTCTAACCACTGCGCCACCTCGGCTCTCTAGATGTGGAGACTCTTGAAAGAGTGCAGAGAAGAGCAACAAAGAGGATTAGGGGACTGGAGACTAAAACTTATGAAAAACGGCTGCAGGAATTGGGTATGCCCAGTCTAGTGAAAAGAAGGACTAAGGGTGACATGATAGCATCTTCCAGTATCTCAGGGGTTGCCACAAAGAAGAGGGAGTCAAGCTATTCTCCAAAGCACCTGAGGGCAGAACAAGAAGCAATGGGTGGAAACTAATCAAGGAGAGAAGCAACCTAGAAATAAGGAGAAATTTCTGAACAGTCAAAACAATGAGTGGAACAACTTGTCTCCAGAAGTTTTTAAGAAGGTTGTTGGATAACCCTTTGTCTGAAGTGGTGTAGGGTTTCTTGCCTAAGCAGGGGGTTGAACTAGAAGACCTCCAAGGTCCTTTCCAACTCTGTTATTCTATTCTACTACACATCTACTATCTGTATCTGGAAATAGCTTACTCATCGGAAGGTTACTAAACTTCTATAAATTTCCTAATGAAAGCTCTGAGCGCTTCCAATTCACGTAGCCTTTTAGATGGAACAAGTTTCATGTGGGCTTTCAAAAAGACTGATGACTCTTTGATACCTCATGAATATAAGTAAATGTAAAGTCCAAAAGAAAAGGTATTTCCCCTCCAAAGGAGATTAAACAGAAGCAGTTTTCACTGCTTTTGCATTATGCGAAGTGCCTCCATTGAAGGATTTCAGGGGAAATTCTATGGTCTTGGGAGGAATGGAGCATCCTGGCAACAAACTCCTTTTGTTTTCTGCATCTTTAGAGAAATATTGCTAAGGCTTCCATAGCTCTTTGCTTTACCCTCAATTGTATTCCAGGTTTTCTTTTTGCTACTTCTATATGCACAACCCTAAATAGCTGCGTTCTGAAGAACCGGTAGAGTCTTTCAAAAGACTGTATTTTTCAGACTATAAGATGCTCCGGACTATAAGACGCACCTAGCTGACTCTGTAAACCGCTTAGAGAGGGCTGAAAGCCCTATGAAGCGGTATATAAGTCTAACTGCTATTGCTACTGCTATCCATCCATCCATCCATCCATCCATCCATCCATCCATCCATCCATCTTCTAATATATCTATCTCACTCCATCATCTATCCTCCCCCCTCATATCTAATATAGATATATCTCTCTTCATCCATCATCTATCTATCTATCTATCTATCTATCTATCTATCTATCTATCTATCTATCTATCTATCTATCTATCTATCATCTATCTTTCTCACTCCATCCATCCATCCATCCATCCATCCATCCATCCACCATCTATCCCCCCCTCTCTCTCATATCTAATATACTCTATCTCTCTCTCTCTCCATCCATCCATCCATCCATCCATCATCTATCCTTTCTCGCTCTCTGTCTGTTTGTCTGTCTATCTGTCTCAGTCATGATTTCAGTCCCACCAGATTTTAGTAATACCAACAATGTCATGTTTGTTCCTTCACCATCCAATTTTGAGTTCTCCCATTTTGTTTCCCATATTCTTGTGTGTAAGCATGTCAGCCATTTATGTTTGCCTAGTATATCTCCTGGTTTGATCTTGAGGATATCCCTCTACTAGGTTCTTTTCTTGTTTTAAAGTTTACCGGTGTTGGATATATGCCTCAAGTGTGGTTTTGGTCTTCCTCCTCCTCCACTTTCAGTTTAAATCCTACCAGACCTGAGCGAAACGTCTTCTAAATACATCCCCTCCCCTCCCAGAGTTTGTGAGATGCAATCCATTTCTTAACAGAAGTCCTTGCATGTAATGCAGATCCTGATCCAGGAATTCAGCATTTTCTCAGGGACATTCAGAGTCTTCTGTTCTCAAGCCATGACCTTCGGTTAGAAGTGTGAACAAAAATCATATTGGTGTTCCAAACTCTTTTGTCCTCCTGACAAGCTCATGATAGCCTCACGATAATTTCCAATTTTTTTCTGGCAGCATCATTTGTTTCAAGTTGAAGCAGAAAAAAGGGATGGTATTCAGCAGTCAGGTCAGCTTCTCTATAAATCTGGGAAAGACCACGTCTCTTAATATAATGTCTAGTCTACAGATTACTCTCTCCATTCTTCACAGCAATAAGTCATCCATTGCCACCGCATGACTTTTCCTCTCTGGGAAAGCTATTGAGCCGTGGTGGCACAGTGGTTAGAGTGCAGTACTGCAGGCTACTTCTGCTGACTGCCGGTTGCCTGCAGTTTGGCAGTTTGAATCTCACCAGGCTCAAGCCTTCCATCCTTTTGAGATGGGTAAAACGAGGACCCATGTTGTTGGGGGCAATATGCTGACTCTGTAAACCTCTTAGAGAGGGCTGTAAAGCCCTATGAAGCAGTTTATAGCTGCTATTGCCCTTCCTTCCTTCCTTCCTTCCTTCCTTCCTTCCTTCCTTCCTTCCTTCCTTCCTTCCTCTCTTAATTCCCTTTTTCATTCTCCTTCCTGGTGGTGCAGTGGTTAGAATGCAATATTGCCGGCTAATTCTGCCAACTGCCAGGAGTTCAATCCTGACCGGCTCAAGGTGGACTCAGCCTTCCATCCTTCCGAGGTGGGTCAAAAGAGGACCTAGATTGTTGAGGGCAAGAGGCTGACTCTCTAAATTGCTTAGAGAGAGCGAGCTGTAAAAGCACCTTCTTTCCAAAAGTCTATGAGTCACAATTTACGGGAAGGACCTGAAATTGATTGGGCAGCTTCCTCAACAGGAACGATGATCTAGTTTTCTTGTCTTCCAGGTCCCCTGCTGAGACCTCTCCCCTGGATATCCCCTGTTTTCTGTGTCTTGTTTTTGGAGACGTCCTTTTGCCTTATCTAGAAACCCCTCAATTCATCACAGGATGGAAGGCCTCCAGCCCTCTCTGTCTTCTCTTTCAGTGCTGCAGTGAGTTTGCCCTTGGCATAGTCAATTCAATTGAAGTTCTCCTCAAGCAAAAACACAAGCATGGTATTTGTCTGGAATGGTGGAGGCTCTCCTGCTTGAGCAAGGGGTTGGATGAGAAGACCTCCAAGGTCCCTTCCAACTCTGTTATTCTGTTATCCTTACCTTGCAAGTCAACACAATACTTCTCTTCTTATCCATGTCTCCAAATCTCCCAAGGCTCGTGCAGCTCAGACATTCTCCCTTTCCCACACTGGTTGTTGGTATCAGTTCTAGAAAACAAAGAACACAGAATAACAATATTCCTGCTGCCTCCCCCCCCCCCCCCGCTTTTAGAAATCTCACAGCCCCTTTCTGTATAGACTTGGCCAGACCTACCTTCCCTTCTCTTATCAGCTGCTACCACTCAGGCCCTTCCACTCAGAGGTTTTGTGTTGCTCTCCAAAGCTTTTTAATGATGTGTTAAATGCTGCCCTGATTTTTTTAGTCTTTTGCTTTCTGTATTGTTATCATGTTTTTAATTGCTCGCTTTTATTTTGCAAAACATTTTAATTGTTTTCAAAAACTTTGGTTAGTTGTTTTAATTGTTAATCACTTCAAGATCACTTTAGTTTAGTTTAGACCTTACTCTGGGTCGCTCACAATAACAGGCAATAGCAAAAAAAAATGACAAAACACCGCAGAAATGGCAAATCCAGTTAACATACAAGCAAATATCATCTGAGACTCCAACCACCTGAATCCACAGCCTGGGAGGAGAGCCAGGTCCTGAAAGCTTTCTAGAGTGCTAATGCTGGGAAAGATGGAGGTCAAAAGAAGAAGGGGACGACAGAGAAGGAGGTGGCTGGATGGAGTCACCGAAGCAGTCGGCGTGAGCTTTAATGGACTCCGGGGGATGGTAGAGGACAGGAAGGCCTGGAGGAACGTTGTCCATGGGCTTGCGATGGTTTCGGACATGACTTCCCAACTAACAACAACAAGAGTGCCATTAGAGTGGGAAGCGGCATGAGAAATGTTTTGAATGAATTAAAATGTCCAAGGCCTTGGAGTCAGTTGTAGTACTTTAAACTGGTCTCGAACCAGTGTGCTTAACCGCTGAGCCATCGCAATAGCACTTAAACTTACATACCGTTCCACAGTGCTCCACAGTCCTCTCTAAGCGGTTTATATACTCTCTAAGTCAGCATATTGCCCCCAACATCCCCTTGATGGGATAAACCTTGGCAATCTTTCTGCCGCATCCTCGATTCCTGTACCAGGAAAGCACCACTTTGCTGCTCCTACCTTCCTACCTCTCCTGCTTTTGAGCAACTTTCTGTGCCCTGCTCTTGATCTTTAGTTGATCTACACGGAGAACTCTCTGTGTGATATCTTATGTGCTCTTCGCTTCCTCTTGATGTGTTTTGAAGCAAAAAGGGGCTCCAGTCCTTTCTCCGCTAGTGGGGAGAAGCTTGCATTTGAATTGAATTGAATTCTTATTTAGCTGAGTGTGTTTAGACATACAAGGGATTTGTCTTCCGTACAGAAGACGGATGCGGTGGTTCAGTGGCTAAGACATTGAGCTTGTCGATCAGAAAGGTCGGCTGTTCAGCAGTTCGAGCCCCTAGCGCCGCTTAACGGAGTGAGCTCCCGTTACTTGTCCCAGCTTCTGCCAACCTAGCAGTTTGAAAGCACGTAAAAAATGCAAGTAGAAAAAATAAGAACCATCTTTGGTGGGAAGGTAACAGCGCTCCGTGCACCTTCAGTGTTGAGTCATGCCGGCCACATGACCAAGGAGACGTCTTCGGACAGCGCTGGTTCTTTGGCTTTGAATCAGAGATGAGCACCACCCCCTAGAGTCGGGAACAACTAGCACATATGTGCGAGGAGAACCTTCACCTTTATCTCACAGAAGCGTTTGTAACTTAAGTTATTAGCATATTCTTTGGGTAAGAAGAGAATAGAGAACTTGCACCAGACTATGCAAGTCATCACAATTGCTCCTCCTCTTCCTTTTCCTCCTCTGCTTCCGCCTCCTTTTTTTCTCCTCTTCCTCCTCCTCCCCTCTTTCTTTCAAAATGTGGATTTGACTTTCTTCCCAAAATCCAATTTTCTCTCCATTTGTACTGACTGTGAGTTCCCAGCTGTCTGTCTTCTATCCTAGGGTTGTTTTCTGAAATTCAGGTTAAGCTGAAGCTGCAAAAATAATAGTTCCAACATTACCGCCCCCACCCCAAAAGCATGCTGCAAATTTTTTTTTACACCAACCATTTCAGACTCCATCTTTTAGTTACTGCTCAGCTATGCCGGTATCCGTAGAGTGAATGTGCCTACTTGAAGAGCAGAAGAATTTATATGTTGGCATCTACACGATAACCTTTTGGGGATTTGAAGTCAGCGCAATGTGCATTTCGAGCTACAATGTTTTGTTGACTTGCTGAGATGGCAATGAATTATTGGGTTTGCTCAAGATGCTACGCTCAGAATAAGGTCACAGATTATTTAAACCATGTCATTTTTTATCCTGATGGTTCTTAATCTGGTATTAAAATGCCATGAACATTGACTTATCTTGCATAGCAGGTTATTCAGTTATCGGAGATAATAGCAACATAATATTTCATACCATGCCGTTATTTTAACATGTATTTTCATTTTCGGGCCAGGGTGTCCCCAGATTCTTTTGAATGCTGAAATAACAGAGTTAGAGTTAGTCCTCAATTTACAACCCTTTGTTTTGCAATAATTTGAATTTATGACAGCCTCAGAAAAAGGAACTTATGACCCATCCTTGAACTTACAACCAGAGGTGGTATTCAGCAGGTTCTGACCAGTTCTGGAGAACCAGTAGCAGAAATTTTGAGTAGTTCAGAGAACCGGCAAATACCACCTCTGGCTGGCTCCGCCCCATCTATTCTCCGCCTCCTGAGTCCCAGCTGATAGGCTCCGTCTTCTTCTGTTGCCGTGCACAGGAGAATGGAGCTGGAAAACTGGTGAGTCGGGTGAGGAGGGAAAAGGGATTTTACAGTCACCTTCCCCTGCCACATCGACCAAGCCACGCCCACCAAGCCATGCCATGCCCACCAAGCCATACCTACAGAACTGGCAGGAAGAAAAATTGAATCCCATCACTGCCAAATCCTGTGGACTTCAACTCCCAGAATCCCCCAGCCAGCAAAGCATCTGAATGTAAATCACTTAACCAGGGGGACGCCGAAACAGTCATAAGTGTGAAAAATGGTCATACGTCACTTTTTCCAGTGATGATGTAACTTCAAACAGTCACTAAGTGAACCATTGTAAGTCGAGCACTACCTGTACACTCCTTGCAAACATGTATGGCATTCTTTGCTCCTCCTTTTCTGGAACAGGTACTGCAATACGCCCTGTGAAAACACACCTATGAGAGTAATAGGGGGGAAAAGAAAATCCTAAGCGGGATGAAGTGGGACGTGATGGCTCAGTGGCTGAGATGCTGAGCTTGTTGATCAGAAAGGTCAGCTGTTTGGTGGTTCGAATCCCTAGCGCCGCGTAACAGAGTGAGCTCCCGTGACTTCTCCCAGCTTCTGCCAACCTAGCAGTTCGAAACCAGGAAAAAATGCAAGTAGAAAAAATAGGGACCACCTTTGGAGGGAAGGGAACAGCGTTCCATGCGCCTTCGGCGTTGAGCCATGCCGGCCACATGACCACGGAGACATCTTCAGACAGCACAGGCTCTTCTGCTTTGAAATGGAGATGAGCACTGCCCCCTGGAGTCGGGAACGACTAGCACATAGGTGCGAGGGGAACCTTTCCATTTTAAGCAGGATGAGATTATTTTTGTGATAGAATTTTACCCTCTAATTGTTTAACTATAGATTTAGAAAAGAATACTTGTGGGCATTTACTGCATACTTCCAAGGATACCGTCAGACGTTATTATTCTGATCATACACACCGAATTATCATATTTGGCACCCAGTTGTGGGTTTAACTGTTAATGGTTTTGAAGGTTCTACTAATATTCATGTCTGGAATTTAAAGAGCGCCCTTGAAACTTCCATTCACAGTATAAATCTGCAAGGATAGATAAACCCTAATTAAATTTGACAAATGCTTCTGTAAAGGACTAGCTCCATGGTAGATGGTTGCTGTTATGGAGAATTTTGGAGCAGCCAACATTGACACAGATTTCCCCCCCCCCCCCCAAAAAAAATATTATTATTTTATGAACTGCCTTGCTGAGCCTAACAAGAAGATACCGACGGATAAGACTGGCGTTTGAGACCTTCGTGTTTTAAACTGTTAAGGCTTCAGCAGGAAAGTACAAATAGAACTTCATCCTTTATTAGGATCATCTTTTATTGGCACCAGCTTTTCAAACCAGTTACAAAAAAATATTCTTATCGTAATTCTTTTTTGGGGGTGGGGGGGTGGAAATCAAAAATTGTGTAATGATGTTGAGCTCTTCACAGCAAAGCAATTCTACTTGAACTGTGGTGTTTTTAATATCTGTTGGGAAAACGTAGTGCAATCTGGTTTGCATCCTTGTCAGTGGCTGCAATTTATAATCTGCACTTTGCTTGAAGAGAAAGGAGAGAAGAGAAAGAAGTGGGTCCTTATTACCGCAAATGCTGCAGTGAGAAATTAGGATGCTAACCATGAAAAACAGATGCTGGAAGTTAGAGAAACCGAAGGTTAAAGCTAGACAAAGAACACAAATAAATAAAGCTTCCTTTAATTTAGCCATGTGGAGGCAATCACTGATTGGCACAGTTGGCAGGAGGGAATGTGGCTGTTTATAGATTTTTTTAATTTTTTTTTGCTATTCTTGTTTTGTAGAACAAGTGGAAGATTTAATTTCATGATGTAATCATCACTTATAAACTAGTTTATAGCAAACAGAAAGGATTTTTTAAAAAAAGGCAGAACTTAAGTGGGAGTTGCTCCAGCAGAACCATTTAAAGATTACTTACAACCTTGGCTGTGTCAAAGCATTGGAAGTCATTGACATTTTTTTTTAAAAAAAACTTCATTATGGAAGACAAAGTTTACTGAAAGGTGATCAGGGCAAAAATCATTGCTGGCAATTTTCTCTTGCTCTATTCAAACTGCTTGAGCTGAATATAGATATACTCTGTGTGTGTGTGTGTGTGTGTGTGTGTGTGTGTGTGTGTGTGTGTGTGTGTATCAGTGGTGGGTTCTGGATCCCATTGCAACTAGTATGGTGCAATGGGGCGGGGTGCCCACCATGTGCAGCATGTGCATGCGTACCCACTGCCCGCGATGCTCCAGCTGCTCGGCGGAGCGTCACGCAGGCGCCATATGCTCTGTGCGGGTGCGCAAATGCCCCGATCGGCTCAAATAGCAATAAGGAGAGTGGGTGGGCCCTCCAGTACCGGAATGGTACCCGGTGCTCACAGCAGACATCGGTACGCCCGTACGGGGGCGTACCGGTCATATCCCACCACTGGTATGTATGAATCAGTGGTGGGTTGCAGGCAGTACGCCCCGGTACAGGAGTACCAGAGCTAGCTCGGAGCACTGGATACCGTTCTGGTACGGTGTTCCAGAGGGCCCAGTCACCCGCCTGAGCTCCTTACCTGTGTTTTAAAGCTTTTGCGCTGCCGCGCACGATGCATTCAGTGCCTGCGCAATATTCCGCGGAGCGTCCATGAGGACGCCGGCGGCCCCGTTCCATCCGTACTGGTTGCAATGGGATTTGAAACCGACCACTGGTAGGTAGGTAGGTAGGTAAGTAGGTAGGTAGGTAGGTAGATAGGTATGTATGTATGTATGTATGTATGTATGTATGTATGTATGTATGAATGTATGTATGTATGTATATTTTATGACTTTTCTTGCTATATTTGTTAAGTGAATCACTGCAGTTGTTAAATTAGTAACACGGTTGTTAAATGAACCCGGCTTCTCCATTGACTTTGCTTGTCAGAGGGTCACAAAAGGCGATCACATGACCCCAGGACATTGCAACCGTCATAAATGTGAATCGGAGACTAGAGGACCTCGAAGATCCCTTCCAACTCTGTTATTCTAAACTTCTAAAAAGTTGTCAAGCATCCGAATGTCAATCACATGGCCATGAGGATAGTGAAATGGTCCCAGGTGTGAAAAACGGTAATTCCCTTTTTCAGTGCCATTTTAACTTCAAAAGGTCAGTAAGCAAACTGTTGTAAGTCGGGAACTTTCTGTATTTATAGCCTGACTCAATCCAAGTGGATTCTGGACGGCGGGGTAGGTGGGTGTACAACCAAATTCAACAATAACCCCCAATGCAAATTATTTAAATCCATAATGAAGGTTTATCAACTCTATGAAAAATAGAAGTTGGAACATGATAGCCTTTTCAATGTTAAGCTGTTAATCCTTGAATTGAGCTAACAAGCATTCTAAGCATTTCTTTGTTGGAGAACTACATCACAAAATTTAAATACATCCCTCATTTGAAGGGCAGGTGAGTGTTAATATATTCATTTCTGCCCAATGAATTATTAAAGCTTCTAGATAGGGAACATTTCTAAAATTATCTTAATTATGGACATTTCCAGTTTAATTCTTTCCATCTGCTAAGGAATGTAATCATAACACCCTGCTTCTGGTAATGACTCTTAAGATTATACGGCACATATTCTATAGCTTCTGTCCAAATTTTCCGTGTTCGTAAAATACAAATAAGTTGTGGAAATCCAGCTGTTAAACCAGAAGTTATTATTCAACAAAATGTGAAAAATGTATCCTGCAGTGGTAAATGCTTCATAATATTTGTTGCTTCTTTGTTTTGTAACTTTGGAACTTTGAAACAGGGGCAAATCCTTTCCAGGGTCTGTCATAACTTCAAACGGTTACTGAGTGACTTGGTTGTTTCCAAGGATTACCTAAGGCAGGGGTGTCAAACTCGATTTCATTGAGGACTGCATCAGGGTTGTGTTTGACCTTAGGGCCCCGGAATGGGCGTGACCAGGGTGGGTGTGGCCAGATCAACATCACTCATGTTGGGGGCGCCTGTGGCGGCCCGAGGGCTCTGTCGGACAAAACAGGCTCCTGAGCTCCGTTTTCGGCTGCAACAGCCTCACCCCATGGGCCGGCTTCGGCCCCTGGGCCTTGAGTTTGACACCCCTCCCTTAAGGGCATAGATGAATGGCTATATTAGCTCTTCAGCACAACAACACTGGAAAATGAGTCTTCACCCTTTAAAATATTTGAATGAAAGGTTTTTCCGTAGCCAATTTAAAGATAATCTCAGGACAAAGAAGTAGATTATTTTGTTGCAGGAATCACATTATTCCTAAGGAACGAAATATATTTGCTGATACGTGTCTTAGAAGTCTTTATACAGATCCAGGATTTGTAAAAACAAAAATATTCAAAATAATCCTAATCGTTTTAAAAAATGTTGGTTTTTTTTAAAACAGAAATTGTAAGACTAGTATAAACTATTAAAAAGATATAAACTGTTGAAAATCATCATATGAAGGAAAAGTAATCCTTTTCTACTTTTTTTGCACTATTGGAAATATTTCCGATCGTTCCACAAGTAATCTTTTGTTATGGAACATATTAGAGATGTGCTGAACACTATGCTTCTGTTATTTGGTTGAAAGGTTAAAAAAAGAAAAAGAACAGTGGTGGGAAATCTATGGCACATGACAGAACGCGTGTCCAAAGCTTGTATTTGATTTGATAAGTAACAAGTGAAAGCTTGCCTTAGAGGAATAGGAACAAAAATTGCAACTAATTGGACCTGATGTAAATTGTTGGTTAAACTGTGAGTATCTAGCCGTGTTATTTTATTTCTTGGAGCTGAGCAGCTTCTTTATGTACAAAGGCAACGACTCATTTTATGCAAAGTAATATAATTGTTGCACAGGCATCCCAATGTCCTGATGCAACATGTAAGATGAAAATTGTGACCTTTTTCGTTTCCGTCCAGAGAATCTAATTATATGCTACTGTCTGGTTTCCAGCCCCGAGATGAGCAATTAGTTGGGCACTCACAGATCTCTTTGGAAGCAGATTGTTGCTCTTTAAAAGCTTCTTGGAGCAATATACTCACAGGATATGTGCTCGATGTATTAAAAAAAAGAGATAAACTCTCCTTACCATCGGAACATTTCGTTATTTAAATGTGAAAATATTTTATTAAAATATATCTGTTTGCTAGCAAATATGTGGCCTGGTTGTGTTGACTCTTAACAGCCACATAAATATATATTTACCTGGATATGCCACAAATATGACATACAGCAACAAAAAGATAATGTGGAAAATAAAACAAATTTTAAACTTATACTGTTTGGGAACTAAATCATCTTTAGAATGTGGAAGTAGAAGCACTCTCTAATGTAATTTTATCAAATTATATATCATATATATTTCTTGAATTCATACCTAGTCCTCGACTTATGACAGCAATGGCGACTGGAATCTCTGTTGCTAAGCAATGGAGTCGTTAAGAGTGAGCACATTGCTTAGGAACAGCAATCCTGGTTGCTATTGTTAACTTACCGTATTTTTCGGAATATAAGACGCGCCGGAGTATAAGATGCACCAAGGTTTTGAAGAGGCAACCCACCACTGAATGGAAGGGAATGGTAGGATTTAAACTGAAAGGGGCAGGAAAGGAAACCCTACACCACTTCAGACAAATCGTTATCCAACATCTTCTTGAAAACTTCCAGTGTTGGAGCATTCACAACTTCTGGAGGCAAGTTGTTCCACTGGTTAATTGTTCTGTCTGGAAATCCCTCCTTAGTTCTAAGTTGCTTCTCTCCTTGATTAGTCTCCATCCATTGCTTCTTGTCCTGCCTTCAGGGGCTTTGGAGAATAGCTTGACTCCCTCTTCTTTGTGGCAGCCCCTGAGATATCAGGACTCTGCTATCATGTCTCCCCTGGTCCTTCTTTTCATCAAACTTGGAAGACATTGCCGTAACATGAGACGAAGCAAAAACTACAGCAGTATCCAGAACAGCCCTAACCTAACCGCATTCATCCTATATGAATGTGAATAATTCATACGGAGGGATTGTCTTCCCCAGGGGAGGCAGGGCAGCTTCGGAACTGTCACTCATTCTTCCCCTTGGAAACTGACATCATCTGTGGCAGCCACTTTGATCTGCAATTAAAGGAAACGATAGAGCAGCTGTGGCTTTTGCAAAGATAATCAGGGAGGTAATGCTTTCAGCGGGGAGGGGGAGGGAGGAAATAATGCCTTTTTTTTCTGCTGAAATGTTTCATGAGTTGCTAAGATTGGAGAAGGTGATGATGTTGGAGTGCCTGTAGGGACATCCGGTCAATCCTCATTTCATTGTCGTCGTTATTGTTGTCCGGGATTCACTTTGTGGCAAGACTTTTCCCTCTTTTGTAGAGCATTACCTGGAAGGAAGTAAAAAAAACAATATGGCCACAGGTTTGTTTCCAAGCCACCCACCAGTGATGGGGAACTCAGAATAGGATTTGCACCTTGCATGCCATCTGTTACGGCTCTCTGCTTAAATGGAGCAGTGTACCCCCACCCCCCTTTGAATGTGACTGTGGCAGACACTGGATCATATACTGACTAGATGCCATTTTGAACACTTCTACGAGGGGAAAAGCAGATTTTCTCAGACTAACAAAAAATAACTGTACATAATTGGATGAATGGCCTCCTTAAGAATATATAGGACACATATTCCATTCTCACCAACCAATGTATTTCAAAATGTAACCTATAATTAATAGGTAAGTTCTTGAATTTCCCCATACCTTACAAAATTTGTATGTGCATCTCAATATAGAGCCGAGGTGGCGCAGTGGTTAGAGTGCAGTACTGCAGGCCACTTCAGCTGACTGCTATCTGCAGTTCGGCGGTTCAAATCTCACCGGCTCAAGGTTGACTCAGCCTTCCATCCTTCCGAGGTGGGTGAAATGAGGACCCAGACTGTGGGGGCAATATGCTGACTCTGTAAACCGCTTAGAGAGGGCTGAAAGCCCTACGAAGCGGTATATAAGTCTAACTGCTATTGCTATTGCTATATAATTGTATAGCATGCTTATTGTATGCTCCTTTTATACTGTATTTTTCGAAGTATAAGGCACACTTTTTCTCCCACATAAGAGAGGGTGGAAATGTTGGTGTGTCTTATACACCAAATACAGCCATTTTGGCTTCTGGAAACCCCACCCAGCACATCCCGTTTTTGCCAAAAACAGACTTGTTTTTTTGCAAAAATGGGCCGTGCAAAGGGTTTGGGACGCCTGCTGAGTGCTCCTAGGGGCTGGGGAGGGCAAAAAGGCAATACATAGGGTGTTTGGGAGGCTAAAAACAGGCCTGTTTTCCCCAAAAACGGAAGCATTTTTGCCCTCCCCAGCCCCCAGGAGCACTCAGCAGGCCTCCCAAACCTTCTGCATGCCGCGGTTTTGTGAAAAATGGACCCATTTTTCACCTCCCAAACGCCCACACATTGAATTTTTGTCCTCCCCCAGCCCTAGGAGCACTCTTCAGGCCTCCCAAACCCTCTGCGTGTCCAGTTTTTTTGCAAAATTGGGGCACACAGAGGGTTTGGGAGGCCTGCAGAGTGCTCCTGGGGCTGAGGAAGACAAAAAACTTTTTTTTCCTTGTTCACCTCTTCAAAATCTTGGTGCATCTTATACACCGGTGTGTCTTATAGTCTGAAAAATACGGTATATTTTTTACCACAGATAGCAATAGCAATAGCAATAGCAATAGCAATAGCAGTAGACTTATATACCGCTTCATAGGGCTTTCAGCCCTTTCTAAGCGGTTTACAGAGAGTCAGCATATTGCCCCCAACAATCTGGGTCCTCATTTTACCCACCTCGGAAGGATGGAAGGCTGAGTCAACCCTGAGCCGGTGAGATTTGAACCGCTGACCTGCTGATCTAGCAGTAGCCTGCAGTGCTGCATTTAACCACTGCGCCACCTTGGCTTACGACCAAAATTAGGACCCAAATTTCAGTTCCTAACTGAGACATTTATTAAGTGAATTTGGCCACATTCTACAACCTTTCTTGTAAGAGTTATTAAGTGAATCACTGTATTTGTTAAATTAGTAAAATTAGTTAAATTAGTTTCTCAGCTTCTCAACAATCAGTTTATGTCTCTTTAACAACATAGCAAATTTCCAAGGCCAACATTTTCTTCTGCTTATGGTTGTTAAGCGAATCACTGCACTTGTTAAATTAGTAACACGGTTGTTAAATGAATCTGGATTCCCCAGATTGACTTTGCTTGTCAGAAGGTCGCAAAAGGGGATCACGTGACCTCAGGACACTGCAAACTGTCATAAATACGAACCAGCTGCCAAGCTTCTGAATTTCGACCACGTGGCCCTCAGGTTGTAATGGCTGTAAGTGTGAAAAACGGTCATAAGTCACTTTTCCCGGTGATGTTGTAACTTCAAACGGTCACTACATGAACGGTTGTAAGTTGAGGACTACCTGCATTAAAAAGCCTGCATTGTGTTACTGCCATCTTTCCTCTCTTGTCATCCATAATGAATCAAACTGAAATGCTGGCTGTTTTTGGAGGGGGCGGTGAGAAAGCTTCTAGCTATTAGGGTTAATGTGTAATTTATTGCTCTCCCAGTGAGGGTTTGGTTGGTGGGGCAATGTTAGAAAGCCTGACAATTAAGTAATTTTTTTACTTTTTTAAAAAAATTGCATCATCTCGGGGCCAGCAGTATTGCCAGCAGAGTTGCTAAAATCATTTTTGTGCAGAAATATGGGTACGTCTAGTTTAATAGAAAGAAGGACTAGGGGAGACATGATAGCAGTCTTCCAATGTCTCAGGGGTTGCCACAAAGAAGAGGGAGTCAAGCTATTCTCCAAGGCACCTGAGGGCAGGACAAGAAGCAATGGGTGGAAACTAATCAAGGAGAGAAGCAATTTAGAGCTGAGGAGAAATTTCCTGACAGTTAGAACAATTAACCAGTGGAACAATTTGCCTCCAGAAGTTGTGAATGCCCCAACACTAGAAGCCTTTAAGAAGATGTTGGATAGCCATTTGTCTGAAACGGTATAGGGTTTCCTGCCTAGACAGGGGGTTGGACTAGAAGACCTCCAAGGTCCCTTCCAACTCTGCTATTTTATTGTATTGAATTCAGATATTGTTGCACAATTATGATGCAGAATTCAGTCTGTTGAATTCAAAGTCTTTTAACTCAGAGCTGCTACGTAAAAGAAGGCAAATAATTTTTCTGATATTCAAGAAGGCAGGACTAATGGCTTTAATTTATAGAAGGATTGTTTTTGATTGAATGATGAATGCTAACAGAAACTTGGATATAAGAAAGTTATTCAAGGATGCATTGATAATGTTCTGATGCGGCAAGGAGGCTTCAGATATGGCGCTAAATAAAGTTGGATGGTGGAAGTACGGTAGAAGCCGCTTCAATGGTTCTTCTACCAGAGTTGATAAGAGAGCTACTCACTAGTCCTCCTCCCTACTACTTTTTGTATCTCCATGAAGTTCAGAGCTAGTTTGGTCTAGTGATTTAAGCACCAGGCTAGAAAGCAGGAGATTGTGAGTTCAAGTCTCACCTTTGACAGGAAAGCTGGATGGGTGACTTTGGGCCACTCACCAGGAGGCTGTGAGTTCTAGTGCTGCCTTCACCATGAAAGCCACCTGGGTGATGTTAAGCCAGTCCGTCAGCCCAATCAACCTCATGGGTGGTTGTTGGTGGGGGAAATAGGAATGTTGGATACGTTTGTCATCTTATTTGTAAAAATAATAAAGCCAGGATACAAATAAATAAACCAAACTTACTGGGAATTTATATATTGATTTGATTTTAGGGGCCCGAACAGGTGCAAACTGGCTGAATCCCACCACTGGTGCTATTGCTATAGAATACTTGGGTAAAAAGTATTTTGAAATCTATTTCTGTGGTTATCCATATCTTTCAATATGTTTGCAATTATACTAGATTTTCCTCCCCTCCTGAATATAGTGGCCGCTGTCTTATTGTATGTTCATTATTTTCCACCCGTGAAGCTTCCCAGAAATTGTTTGCAGATGCACCAACAATCCAAAAGTTCTTGTTCATAATGAATAATATGAAAATGTATATTTGGGAGATACAAAGCCTTCTTTTGAAGCATCTGCTGCATCTTCTTATGTTTTTTTTTCTGTCGCTACAAGATGATTTAGTCCTCCTCTGTCAACTTCTTCTGTTTTATTACACTCCTGAGGGTGGTTTTCCTGACACTGAAATAATGGCAAGTGCTTCTCACCAAGGGATTTTCCCCCCTGCTTATTGTTGCCTTCAGTGTTTTAAAATCATAACTTCTTTTTTTAACCTGCACTTCTGACCGAGGCTTCCCAAGAGCATGAAGCAAACTTCTGGTCCCGACAAAAACCCCTTTTATTAATTTGCTGTGGATTCTGCTCATTCACATCCAGCAAAGTCTTTCGAAGGAGGATTTACAGTCACAGACCTTATCTGGTTTGGAGAGCTGCCAGGCTGACATTTGCAGAACTTGGCAAGAAGTCTCGGAGAGTCACGAACCAATTAAGCGAACTGATTGTCTCCTGCAAACTCCACTCCCCTTTCGCTCCTCTTTTATTTCCTCTGGGAGGGGCCATTCATCATCCACCTGTGGCCTTACTCCCAAGTCAACCCCTGTTCTTTAGCTGTTCCCTTCGTCTGGCAACTCTGCACATGTGCACACTAGAAACAGGCTCTAGCTGTTCATCTGCCTCACTGATGTCTGACTCCAAAGGCAGCTGAGAACTGGCATCTGGCTCTGTCCCCTTCTCTGCCTCCGACACAGAGCCCTCATCAGAGCCTTCCCCAGACTCCAGGACTGGCCCAGGTTCCTCCCCAACCTCCTCACTCTCTGAATCTGCTGCCAGGTCTGCTGGCCTCTGGTGGGTCACAAAAAGTTTTGGCCTCTGCCCAATTCCAAAACACACACATATTTTTGTGCATTCTCACCTCCTGTTTCACTTTTTTCTCGTCTTTCTGTAATTGGCACTGAGGGTTCTTTATGGCTACTTCCGGGCATCACTCTATCCTCAAAACACTTTATTACACAATTCTTTTTGATATTCACGGGGAAAAAGATTTGTGAAGTCTTCTGGATGTGTAATGATTTGCTTTTATTTATATTTATAATTCTTTTTATGACACAGTATTCATTTAAAGCATCCATGCGGTTAACTTAAAGGGTTTTACAAATAGAATTATTCACAGATAAGTGACACTCCTATGCACATGCATTTATCGGATACATAAATATTGATGTAATGGCATGTGAGAATGATCTAGTCAGACAGGAGAAGGAGTCATTGATCGATCGATCGATTATTTATTTGTATATCGCCTTTAGTATTTTTACAAACACTCCAAAGCAGCAAACACATCCAACACACCCTGATCCTCCTATTTTCCACACAGCAACAACCCTATGAGGTGGGTTGGGTGTGAGAGAGAGCGACTGGCTCAAAGTCACCCAGCCACTTCTCAGACCTAAAATGGGATAAGGCACCAGATGGCTTTCGTGCAAAAAGCAGGAGTAGAACTCCCAGACTCTTTGTTTTAAACCTCGTGTCACTGTTCCAAATAGCATCCAAAAATTAAATCAGAGTTCAAGGCAAAGTATTGCTCAAAGTTCCAATTTATTAAGAGAGCCATGTTGGCACATCTGGGAAAACCCAAATCTGAAAGCTTCCCGGTTTTCCCCACCCAGTTGAAAGTTCAAGATCTTGCCCCCACACCCACAAGCCCATCACATGGTCCAATCTCCCACTGCCATGCTGGTTGTTCCACCCATCCAATTTCGGTCAGGTGCAGAGATGCAGAGAAAAAGGATGACCTTGGCTTTCTAGAAAGAATTTTGATATGGCTACATATCATCTAGCTCCGTACAATCCCCACAATAGAAAATGCATAGTAGAATAATAGAAAGTGTGACAGGCCAAAGTTCCAACAGAAAATATGGCTGCAGGCCTGGCACCTGGTGCTTTAATTGAACTGGTCTCTTATACCAGGGGTCCCCAGTTCCCAGGCTGTGGCCCACTATCAGGCTGTGGCCCATTCAGAATCAGAACATGTGTGCAGCTCTACTTTTCCACACAGTGGATTGGCGAGCACACCCATGGGCGCACCTACATTTCTGCAAAGGGTCAGGCGCACTCTGCTCGTGCAAAACCCCCTCTCTCCACTGGTTCACAAAGCCAGAAATGTTGGATACCGCTGTCTTATACAACTGTCAACCAAATTTAAAAGTTATCTCAGCCCAGTGAAGTCAAACGGCTGTGGAAAGCATCTCTCCTTCGGGACTCTCCTTAGTTTTATGGGAAGTAAAGCAGAGGAGGAGAGAAATGGTTTCCGAGTTGCAAGATTCTTTTCCTGTAACCTTACAATAACTTGGTCCTGAACACCAATAAGACCGAGGAGCTTATAGTAGACTGTAGAAGGAATAGATGAGACATCCAGCCCTTCCTTATCAATGAAGGCCAAGTGGAGCAAGTGGCCAGTTTTACGTTTCTGGGTGTTATCCTAAAAGAGGACCTGACCTGGGGTGCTCCCATTGCAGCCCTGGTCAAAAGGGCCCAGTAGAGATCATACAACCTGAGACTTCTCAGGAAACAACAACTGAACGGAAAACTGCTGGTGACCTTCTACCGCTGCACCAGAGAGAGTATTTTCACTTACTGCGCCTGCGTGTGGTTTGCCAATTGCACAGTGGCAGACAGGACAGCGCTCCAGAGGGTCAACGTCATTGCCCAGAGGATCATGGGTTGCCCTCTTCCCCTTTCTGGAGGAGCTTTATACCTCTCGCTGCCTTAAGAAAGTTCAAAACATCCTTAAAGATCCATCTCATCCTGGCCACCCCCCTTTTTTTTGAACTATTACCATCTGGCAGGCGGTACAAGGCAATAAAAAAAAGGACAAATAGGCTGGAAAATAAGCTTCTATCCCAGGGCAGTCACTATATTGGATTCTACGGTATAGTGCAATATTGGGTTTTCAATTTCAATTATACGGTGTGTGAAGGATGTGTGTTTGTGTTTTTATTTTTATAGTTATGTACACTGAAGATGGCATTTTGTTTCGTTGTACGATGTGCAATAAAGTTGTATGATTTACAATAAAGTAAACTGAACTGAGCTGAACTAAACTAAACAACTAAACTAAATTAAATTAAACTGAACTAAACTACAATAAAGGTAGTGCTAGTACTCATATTTGGTGCTTCTTGTCTGGGCTACCTGGCAGTAGACCAATCTGTGTTTCATGGGGGGGAAAAAAAAAGGAGAACATGGGCATGCTTTGATTCAACATTTTATTGAAAGAAAAACATTATTGGTACACTCAGCAGCAAGCACTGTTTTTGCAAACTGCTCTCTAATAATGTAGAGTGATGATCAAGGGGAAGATACATATTATTAGTTGATGAGGTAAGGAACAAGGCTGTAAGGAAGAGCTTTTATGCATCGCAAGGCAGTTTGGTGGCAATGGCTGGATTGTTAGGGAGGGGTGAATCAAGACTGGATTATTGTAATGCGCTCTACATGGGGCTGCCCTTGAAGAGTGTTCAAAGACTTCAGTTAGTCCAGAATGCAGCCGCGCGAGCGATTGTGGGTGCACCCAGGTACACCCACGTCACACCTATCCTTCGCGAGCTGCACTGGCTACCCATTAGTCTCCGAATCCGCTTCAAGGTGCTGCTCGCTACCTATAAAGCCCTACATGGCATCGGACCTGGGTACCTGAGAGACTGCCTCCTGCCGATTACCTCCCATAGACCGATCAGATCTCACAGGTTAGGTCTCCTCCAGATTCCATCCACCAGCCAATGTCGGCTGGCGACCCCCCGGGGGAGAGCCTTCTCTGTTGCAGCTCCAGCCCTCTGGAATGATCTCCCTGTCGAGATCCGGACCCTTACGACCCTCCCGGCTTTCCGCAAAGCCACCAAGTCCTGGCTGCTCCAGCAGGCCGGGGGGCCTGTGAAACATCCAGCCCCGCGGAAATTGTGAATGTTGCAGTTTTGTTTTTAAAGTGTTGTCTTGGTCTAGTCTTCCCCCTTCCCCTGTCTACTGTGAGCCGCCCGGAGTCCTTCGGGAGTGGGCGGCATACAAGACAAATAAATACAAATACAAATAGATTTAGAGTGATTTCAGAAGAAAAAGAAAATAGAATCAAAGCACATACATGTATTTTCTTTTTGAAGTGGGAGGAGGAAGCAAAATCAAAGGATATTGCTTCCTGGCTGTACATTTCCTATTTATATATCCATAGGTAAAGGTTCCCATTGCACCGATGTGCTAGTTGTTCCTGACTCGGGGGGGGGGGCGGTGCTCATCTCCGTTTCAAAGCCGAAGGGCCAGCGCTGTCCGAAGACGTCTCCGTGGTCATGTGGCCGGCATAACTCAATGCCGAAGGCGCACAGAACACTGTTACCTTCCCACCAGGAGTGGGTTGCTGCGGTGCGCTGGCTTGGCTGATATATTCATTTTTCTCCCAATTTCAGGCTGTTTCCCCGTACACCATTGCAGAGCTGTGTTTCAGCAGAAAACGATTGTGTATTCAGTTTCTGAAAGTTCAGTAAGATGTATAGAACAGGAAAGATTATATAAAAATATGACTAAACCTTGTTTTCAAATTTTCTATGCCAAAGCCAAGGAAGGACACACAAGAAAGGAAAATCTAGCTAATGCATATCCATTGGAACTCCTATACATTTCCCCTAATGTACAATATACTTAGCTATTTCTGAATTGGCTACTGAGTAGGCTGCCCATTGTTAATGAAGGTCTTTTCAATCAATCCAGCATCTGATTTAAAATTCAGATACAAACATGGCTCAGGGCCTGTTTTATAATACTCATTATCTTTTTGTTCTAGAGAGCATGACTTCTGCAACTTCACCCATCATTTTAAAATGGGATCCCAAAAGTTTGGAAATCAGGACTCTAACTGTGGAGAGATTATTGGAGCCACTAGTTACACAGGTAAGTTGTGAATGCTGATGCATTATTGTTTGTTTGCTAATGTTTTTTTAACATTTGTATTTTTATTCAGGGTTTACATTGCAGTTGCATTTTCCGGCTTATGACGAGAACGGCGAGGTTTGTCAAATAAGGATTTTAATTGCACTCTGCATAGTGTGTATTTTTCAAATCTCATTCTGCATTCTGGTTTTCTGAAAAGGATTAAGCTATGTTTTAGATCAAATAGAAGCCCGTTTGAAATTATTTTTGTGTGTGGTGGGTGGATATGACTTATCAAATTTTTCCTGTTGTAACCAAAGTATTCATATGCAGATACAGAGATGGTAATTCAGGAGTAGTAAGATTGACAGGTGAAATCCACGTGGTTCTTTGAAAATAAAATTCTAGGATTTTAAAAAAAGATGAATTAATACCAGAGACTTGGTTGAAGAACCTATGATGTCAGGGTTCCAAGTAACACCCCCCCCCCAATAAGAGAAGACTCCGAGGCTTGAAGTTCCTCAGAGTTTCGTTTTATTAGCGATGTCATGTTGGCACATCTGCAGAAACCCGAATCTGAAAGCTTCCAGGTTTTCCCCACCCAAACAAAAGTTAAAATCCCTGCCCAGCACCCACATGTCCATCACATGGCCCAATCAGGTACCGTCCCCTTCCAGGTGCAGGGCAAGATGTCCTTGACTCTCTGAGAAAGGCATGTTATTTTGACTATATATCTCCCATACGCCATATAATGCCCTCTCCCATTTTCCCACAGCATTAAATATGACTGGCCGGAAGAACCAATGCAAAAGATGGCTTCCAGGCCTAACACATGATTTCATAACTCTTCTAAACAACAGAAATGGGGGCCATCTGGACCTCAGAGAATAAGTAGCGTGCAGTACAGTGGTGGGTTGCTGGAAGTACGCCCTGTTCCGGTACGGTGCTTCAGAGGGCCCACGCACCTGCCCGCGATCCTGAGCTGTATTTGACCCAACTGGGCCATTTGCGCGCACTAGCAGCGTACGGCGCCTGCACGATGCTCCGCCGAGCAGCTCGAGCATTGCGGGTGGTGGGTGCGCATGCGTGCACAGCGTGTGTGCACGTGGTGGATACCTGGCCCCGTCGCAGCGTACCGGTTGCGACGGGATCCGGAACCCACCACTGGTGCAGTACTGCCTTTGGAGTTTGGAGAGATGATACTGTTTCATCCAAGAGAGCATGCCAACTCTGCAGGGTTAAATCAGCCAAGTGGATGTTATGGGAAATGGATGGTCTCTCAAATAACCAGGCCCTATGGATTGTAGCTATCAACCAGCACCTTGAGTTGTACCCAGAACCAAATTGGCAACCAGTGCAGCTTATAAAGCAGAGGTGGCACAGCTCCGCCCATTACTGCTTACACTGCCACATTCAGCACCAGCTGAAGCTTCCAAATGGTCTTCAGCGGCAGCCCCATGTAAAGCAACATGCAGTAGTCAAGTCGTTAGGTGGCTAGGGCATGGGTGACTGGCCGAAGGGCCCCCTGAGCCAAGGTGGCGCAGTGGTTAAAAGCAGCACTGCAGGCTACTGCTAGATCAGCAGGTCAGCGGTTCAAATCTCACCGGCTCAGGGTTGACTCAGCCTTCCATCCTTCCGAGGTGGGTAAAATGAGGACCCAGATTGTTGGGGGCAATATGCTGACTCTCTGTAAACCGCTTAGAGAGGCCTGAAAGGCCTATGAAGCGGTATATAAGTCTACTGCTATTGCTATTGCTATCTAGGAAAGGGCACTGTTATGCCCTGTTGGAGACTGATTGAGATGGAAGACGAAGCTGACGGGAGAGCGGGAGCTTGGCTCCATTGGTTCTGGAAGAAACTGGGCAAAGGGCAAAGTCAGGCTGAGCAGAGCAGTGTAGAGGTAGAACAAGGGAGAGGGGGTTCAGATGAAGACCAAGGCCCACCCCCGCCCCCCTCAATGCAGAAGAGATCAATGTGGGTTTGCGTGGCTTATGAGGAAGGAAAGGGCCCCGATTCCCTTCACAAGGCACACCTGGGGATGGAGTTTAAAGGAGAGGCAGTTGGGAGGGGCGGTTGTCAGGACGAAACGCTGAAGTCATCCAGCCATGGTCTGCATTCCTGGTATTCCTCTTGACTGTTTCCGCGCTACTGTATTCTTACCTTGCCTCATTGGAATTATTCTTCACTTCTGGAACTCCCTATCTTGCCCCGATGGAGTGGTTGATTGCAGTCATTCTGCTTACAGCATTTGGACTGGAGTATCTGCGGGTTTGCGGGAGAGTAAAAGCGTCGTTGGGGACAAAGTTGGTGCCACTCAAGGGACTCATACCGGTTCTCTGGCTGTGCCATGCCCCATGTCATCATAGGCACCATTGGTGCACCAGATAGAATTGTGCACATCCTAGCCACAAATGATACTTGCTCTTTAAGATTCCCCAACTGTGTACCCATCTGGAGGCCCCATCCAAGGTCAATGATAGAATCTTGATGGTTGAAACATCCTCATCTTGGTAAATCTTGGTAGGATGGAGTGGGAGGTGGTCCGTCCTCCCTATCTAAAGCCATTATACTGTAGAACTTTGAGAACCTCACTTGTCTCCCCCCCCCTCCGCTCCAATACCAGATAAAAAATTATGAAAAAAACACCTAAGTGTAATGGAACTCTTGCTTAGCACAAAGATGAAAGGAAGAAAAGAAATACAAACACTTACGGTTATGAATGATGTGCGGTAATGCATTAAGTTCTTCCAAATAATATATTTAATGGAATGACAGTTTCGTTTCTTTGAAATGACGGGAGCTGTTCAGTTTGTAACGAAGGAGGTGAATGCAAATGCCCTGTTGAAATAGAGGCAATATTATTCCTAACTTCCGTTAGTTAATTTTTAATCATAGTTAGGAAAGTTGACTCGCTGACATTGCCTTTCAGTCGCTCCTAAATTAGACTTATAATCGTACAAAGGAAAGCATAAGAAAATAGGTGAGCATTCCATTAGGAAGATAGAAGCACATACGAACAGAATAACAAAGTTGGAAGGGACCTTGGAGATCTTCTAGTCCAACCCCCAAATGTAGATTGTTTCGGTGTCCTTACTTGAGTACAGATAGTACTGAACATACAACTGTTCATTTAATAACCATTCAAAGTTACAATGGCACTGAAAAAAGTGACCTATGACTGTTTCCCCCCATTTATGACTATTGCAGCATCCTCATGGTCACGTGGAAGAAATAAGGTGTCATCAGTGACTCAGGGGCTAAGATGCTGAGCTTGTCGATCAGAAAGGTCAGCAGTTCAGCAGTTCAAATCCCTAGAGCTGCATAACGGAGTGAGCTCCCGTGACTTGTCCCAGCTTCTGCCAACCTAGCAGTTGGAAAGCACGTGAAATGCAAGTAGAAAAATAGGAACCACCTTTGGTGGGAAGGGAACAGCGTTCCGTGCACCTTCGGTGTTTAGTCATGCTGGCCACATGACCACGGAGACGTCTTCGGACAGCGCTGGCTCTTCGGCTTAGAAACGGAGATGAGCACCACCCCCTGGAGTCGGGAACGACTAACACGTATGTGCAAGGGGAACTTTTATCTTTTTTTAAAAAAAGGTGTCATCAGATTGCAAAAGCCAGGAGATTTCAGCCACTAACTTCTTCAGTCCAGTTTGGCCTGAATGATGCTCCTCGGCCTTATCTATACTTGTTCTGTAACTGTTGGCTCGAATATAATGTTGGAAATGACCCCAGTCGAAAGAAAGAACCATAATTTGGAAGTTGAGAATACTGTGCTGAAAGAGATGGAACAGCAGATGGATGGAGAAAAAAAAAGGACTTCGGTTTCTGGACAGGTTGCAAAAGAAACACCAGGACTTCCATATGTTGCTCATCAGTGTCCATTTCATAATTTATGCACACAGTTTTTTTGTCTCCTATTGAGTTTCAAAGAACCCTGAAATGGCTCGCAAAGACTAAAGATAAATCCAGCTGTTTTGGGAGTCCATGGACGAAAACAAGAATTTATTCCAGGTCCAGCTTTCTCTCTGAAGACCCCGAGGAGACCCTCGTGTAGTTTTCTTGGTAAAACAGTATGGGAGGAACATGTGTGGTTCCTTTTTGCAGGTCCTCAGTCAGACTAAAAATCTGCAATTTCCTGCTGGTTTTCCATCTGAACAGCCTGGATTTTCTTGACTCATTAAGACTAGGCAAGATTGCCTAGGGACTCCCATTTAGCTGGCACAACCTAAGAGGGAAAGGAAGGGATGGGGAAAATGAAGAAATCTAGGCAATGTTCCTCGCTTATTTTGTTATAATAGGTTTTGAGAAACTGGAAGAGGACTTTCTACCATACAGATTAAGTGGTTTGGTGGTCTTCCTTAGTTGGTTTGTGTAGGCCAGTAGTTCCCAAACTTGGCAACTTTAAGACTTGTGGACTTCAACTTCCAGAATTCTCCAGCCAGCTCTGCTGGCTGGAGAATTCTGGGAATTGAAATCCACAAGTCTTAAAGTTGCCAAGTTTGGGAATCACTGGTGTAGGATATATGATGACTGGGACAAGATAGTGGAAAGCGGTGGCAGGTGGATCTGGCAAAAGTAGGATTTCCTATCGCTTCCACCTTCTCCTTTGCTTTCATGATAGGGTGGATAAAAACCGGTGATTTAAATAAATAAGTAAATAAATAAATTGGATTTTTTAAATTTGAATTGGATTTTTTTATATTTTTATCAAATTTATTTTAAGAAAATGCTTTCGGAGTAAAAAAAAATCTATTTAAAGGTAGTTTTCTATCTTAAGATACATTAATAATTTGGTTTATTCAGCATGAAATGGAGCCTAGTGAAGTAGCACGAGGCTGTATATTCTGCCATGTTGGGACTCTCGATGAGTCAGCAGCGGCTCAGAGGAGGCGCCGCTGCGGGACAGAGATGACTTAAATCGAGTTGATTTAAATAAAGCCTTTTTACTAGTGATTTAAAGCCTGATTAGATCCTGGAAGTAGTGAAGGACTGGCCTACGGTGGCTCTGCCAGCAAAAATGGAGCTTAGGCCGCAGCCGAAAACATGGTCCCTTGAGCTTTGTTTTAGCTGGCAGAAGGTTGCAGGAGGCCGTCGCAGCTGAAAATGGAGCTTGGGAGTCCATTTTCTCTGGCAGAGCACTCGGTCTACCACAGATGCCCCCAACATGAGTGATGTCAAGCTGGCCATGCCCACCCTGGCCACGCCCACTCCCCCTCCCCCAGGTCAAACACAACCCTCAATGAAATTGAGTTTGACACCCCGGCTCTTGGCAACACGGAAACTCTGGATGGCACAAAGCTGTAGGAGAAAGATAGGCAGAAGCTGGGGGGAGGAGTCAAGAGAGGAATCGCCCTGGAGTCCTTATGTGTGCACAAGTGGTCAAAGGCAAACCCCTCTTGGGTTCTATTAACTGTTATCTAGCTCCAATTTAGTGCTGATCCTTAATAGACTTGATTCTTGTGTATAGGCATGAGCATTAACCAGCTTAACTGGAGTTTTATGGCAAGGTCCTGATTCTTCGCGCCTGACAAAACCCCAACAGAATCATATGGGAGCTGCTGTCAATCATTTTTTTTACTTGGCAGGTTCATGAAATAAAGCACGTTGTTAAAATAGGCAAATGTAACGTGGTTTAAGATGTACCTCCAACTTGAGTTTGGATGTTGAATAAAATTTCCACGCCTAATTTAGCACAGGTGAATCCATCTTAACTTCAATTCATTAACGTCCGTGGTGAAATAGGGATACGGCTCTGGAGATCTACTTAATTTTTAGTGCTCGGAAACTGGCACATATCACTTAAGGCCTCCGAGTCAAGTGAAATAAGCAGGAGGAAATTGAATGCACGAAAAAGCAATATCCGACAAGGTAATTTTGTAATCAATACATTCCCAAAGTGGTTTACATCAAACTTGAGCTGGCTAAATTTCCATTTCCATAATAGCACACGCGGTTACAGAATCACATAACTAAAAACTACTTTAAAATAATTTTGTTTTCCCTTGCACATACTTCCACGATGGTATAAAAATAATTTTCATGCCCTCTTTTCTTCTCATACACGATATTATTTCTATTATAACAGACTAACAGAGTTGGAAGGGACCTAGGAGGTCTTCTAGTCCAACCCCCTGCTCAGGCAGGAGATCCTATACTATACCACTTCAGACAAATGGTTGTCTTCTTAAAAACTTCCAGTGTTGGAGCATTCACAACTTCTGGATTATGTTCTGATACAGTATTTTATAGATAGTCAGGTATTCAATTTTTCTAAAAAAAAAAAAAAAATCCAGAGGAATTTGTTTTCACAATTCTTGCAAAGAAATATTCCATTATGCTTTGCTCCGTGACTCCTCTTTTTGTGGCAGCCCCTTAGATTGGAAGACTGCTATCATGTTGTTAAGTAAGCTCCCCGTTGGGAGAACGAGTACGTTCAGCGAAGCGTTGTGAGAGTTGTGTTGGAGAACACACAAACCAGCATACAGAGACACTGCAGTTTAAATAGGCTTTTACTTTCGTGGAAATAGAGGTTTCAGAATCCATCAAACAGTCCAAGTCATACACAGATAAGTCAGCCAGTCATCAATGTCTTTCAGTTAGTCCATAATCATACAAACAGTCCGGTACTCAAAGTTTGCTAGCAGTTGTAATACTTACAGTAGCTCTCGGAACTTCCAAAACACTCAGATCAGATCAGCCCAGCATCTAACGAACCAGAGAGAACTAACAGTCGTTCTGGCTCCCTCTTATGGCCGATTGCGGAAAACAGCAACCAATCACATTTTACAGTATGATTTAAAGAAACAGGTACAACCTTGTTACATGATTTATATATTGCCAACCCAACCGTTAGATTATATTCCTAACACATGTCACCCCTCTGCTCCTTTATTTATTTAATTTGTCCTAGTCATTTAGGATGATGCTATGAAGAAAGATAAATATATATTTTAAGATCTGGGAAAAAATGCCCTAATGAAGCTACATTGCCCGTTTTGCTAAATTGTTACTCTTGAAAGACGTTTCACCACAACTAAGGTTTTGTAAAGGTAAAGGTTCCCCTTGCACATATGTACTAATTGTTCCCGACTCCAGGGGGCGTTGCTCATCTCCGTTTCAAAGCCGAAGAGCCATCTCTTTCTGAAGACGTCTCCATGGTCATGTGGCCGGCATGACTAAATGCCGAACGCACATGCAATGATGTTTCCTTCCCACCAAAGGTGGTTCCTATTTTTCTACTTGCATTTTTACATGCTTTCAAACTGCTAGGTTGGCAGAAGCTGGGACGAGTAACGGGAGCTCCCTCCGTTACGCAGCGCTAGGGATTCGAACCGCCAAACTGCCAACCTTTCGGATCGACAAGCTCAGCGTTTTAGTCACTGAGCTAAGACCTTTAATCGCCCTGCTTTGATGCCATCCCTGTTTGGATTATTTTATCAGCCAAGGAGATCATAGTCCCTGGCATGTCACCTCTGATGCTTTCAGTGAACACAGTTCAAGGGGAAAGATGGTTGATAAGCAAGGTTAAAAGCTGAGCCGAAATGAACCGAAATGAGAAATTGGAATCCTACCTGCGATGAATGATTGCAAGGGTTGACTCGAATAAAGAATAAGGGGGGGGGGGAAACACCTTACAGTCAATGAGCCTTTGGCTTCCCCTATTTCGTTTTGAACCGTTACGAGCCAGACAGCTAAGTTGTGTTCAGCAAAACGCTTTGCCTCTAAAGGATTTTTAAAAAAAAATTTACCCAGACTCATAGGAGAAGATAATAAGCCTCCTTAAAAAAAAGTTGTTTCTCTTTTTGTGTGTAAAGTTCTTATTTATGATGGTCCACTCAGTTCATTTGCATAATGATTTATACTTCGTCTAACATTAGAGCCGGACCGGGTTATTATAGGATAAGCCAATTACCAGCTGTAGGTTTTTTTCCAGAATAATGTGTTTATGTGTGGTCATTTGGAAACAAATTTATTTTTCCCTGCCTCTTGGACTCTAGAGCTTGCTCCAATTTTTAAAAAATAAGCCATTATTATCTGCCTTATGCTGCTCTGTGGCCGTAATGAAGATTTGATTTGATTTGTATTTTGCCCCCTTCTCCTCATCATAGCACGTGCCATTGTGGGATATTTCATGCTCACTAGTCCAGTATCCCAGATTAAGATAAGAACTAGACTTGTACAAATTGGTCAGTTGTGGCAATTTTATCCCTCTACCCCTTGGTTTTGCCATCTGTTTAATTGCTCTCCCTTTCTATTTGGATGAAACCTGGTCACTGAATCATTAAAATAAAGAGCACGGGTAGTCCTCTACATATGCAACCACAATTGAGCCCAATATTTTGGTTGCTAAGCAAAACAGTTGAGTTTTGTCCCCTTTTACAAACATTCTTGCCACAGTTGTTAAGTAAGTAAGGTAAAGGTTCCCCTCGCACATATGTGCTAGTTGTTCCCGACTCCAGGGGGCAGTGCCCATCTCCATTTCAAAGCCAAAGAGCCAGCGCTGTCCGAAGACATCTCCGTGGCCAGCATGACTAAATTAGTTGTTAATTGGGTCAGTGCATAGGAGTGCATAAGAGCCGAGGTGGCGCAGTGGTTAGAGTGCTGTACTGCAGCCACTTCAGCTGACTGTTATCTGCAGTTCAGCGGTTCAAATCTCACCGGCTCAGGGTTGACTCAGCCTTCCATCCTTCCGAGGTGGGTAAAATGAGGACCCAGATTGTGGGGGCAATATGCTGACTCTGTAAACTGCTTAGAGAGGGCTGAAAGCCCTATGAAGCGGTATATAAGTCTAACTGCTATTGCTATTGCTATAGTGCATCAAACAATCTTTAAGAATGTTTTGAACTTTTTTAAGGCAGTGGCAGCTATAAAGCTTTTCCAAAGAGGGGAGAGGGCAACTAATGATTAATTAATTATATCTGAATGGATTTTCTTGCCCAACAAATTTCATTTCTTTAGATGCATATAGAAATCAGAAGTAACGTTTTGCTCTTCAGGCTCTATCTAAGCACAAGTGAATAATTTCGCCTTTTGCCACGATTTTCAACTTTTATTTCATGTTCGTGTGGAAGCCTAATCAATCTTGCAGCCTAAACTGCTGCTGAATATTGAGTTGTTTTTAGAGGATGTATATTAATATATTGGAAGCTTCATAGCAAATGAAGCATTTCTCCCCATGGTGGAATTTAATGATTGTGTTTCAATTTATGAATTGAATTACTTTAATGAACCATGCGTTGTTATGAAAGGTCATACAGACCAAATTTTTAAAAGAGTCGGAGTGCAGATGTGATTTGTCCTCCTGGCTCAGAATTTAACAAAAGTTCTAATTGTGGGATAAATACTATATTCATGCAAAATTATACCCTTGTGTTGCGTGATTTTGAATTCAGCTTTTCATATTTGACATTCCATAAAGATCTGACAGGTACATTGATCATTAGTGGTCAGCTTTTAACATATTTTTTCAATGGATCTGATTGTGGCTCTTTGTTATATTATTTCGGCAATTTTTAAGCAATCTGCAGCTGGTTGATTGTCACTGAGCAAAATCCAAAACAATGTTTTTTAAAAACCCTTTAAGACATAAATTAAAAGCAAAATAGTCTTTTTGGACCATCTTAAATAATAAGCATAACATATTAAATAAAGGTTTAATTTGTTATAAAAACGGGATGCGGTGGCTTAGTGGCTAAGATGCCGAGCTTGTCGATCAGAAAAGTTGGCAGTTCGAATCCCTAGCACCGTGTAACGGAGTGAGCTCCGGTTACTGTATATACTCAAGTATAAGCCTAGTTTTTCAGCCCACTTTTTGAGCTGAAAAAAGCCGCCTCGGCTTATACTCGAGTCAGTGAAAAATTTGCCCGAAATGGAGGAGAAAAAGGGGCGGGGCCATGCTGCTGGGTGACGCTTGTGAATGGCCCAGCGCCCCTGAGTTTCCCCTCCCTCTGTGTCAGTTTGCCGCGCAGCGTGCACCGCACCATCCCCCCTCCTCACGTTCTAATGTAATACAGGGCTATCTTACGATTCCCCTTCCTCCCCCTCCTGCCGCTCTGCAATGATGTCCCACCTCCTCATTATGGCAAGCAGCCACATAGCGATGTCCCACCTCCTCTGGTACAGTGATCCAATGATAGGAATCACTGTGCCGTGTGTCATAGGAGGCGGGACATCATCATCACAGTGGGACATCAGCATCATGAGGTGAGTGAAGTATTTCATTGAATACACCGGTATTGTGTGATAATAATTTGTTATGCAGAGCAAATTTTTACAATGGCTACTGTATATTTAATGGGCACAGGCAGGCTGTATATGTTATTCAATGGGCAATGGCATTATTGGTATCTATTTTTATTTTTGAAATTTATCGGTAGCTGCTGCATTTCCCACCCTAGGCTTATACTCGAGTCAATAACTTTTCCAGTTTTTTGTGGTAAAATTAGGTGCCTCGGCTTATATTCAGGTCGGCCTATACTCGAGTATATACGGTACTTGTCCCAGCTTCTGCCAACCTAGCAGTTCAAAAGCACATAAAAAATGCAAGTAGAAAAATAGGGACCATCTTTCGTGTGAAGGGAACAGCGTTCCGCGCCCCTTCGGGATTTAGTCATGCTGGCCACATGACCACGGAGATGTCTTCGGATAGCGCTGGCTCTTCGGTTTTGAAATGGAGATGAGCACCGCCCCCTAGAGTCGGGAACGACTAGCACATATGTGCAAGGGGAACCTTTATCTTTTACCTGTGATATAAAAGTTTAGAACGGTGTGTGATGGCTTAACAGAGAGTGGGAGGGGGCACGATGGATCAGTGATTAAAGATGCTGAGCTTGTCAGCTGGAAAACTGAGAGCTCAGGTTCGAGACTCCATGCAATGGAGTGAGCTCCCGTTCCTTGCTCCAGCTCCTGTGCACCTAATTGTTCAAAAGTATGCAAATGCGAGTAGATAAATAGATATCACTTCTGGGGAAGGCACCATGCTGGCCTCATGACCACAGTCAATATCTTCAGACAAAACTGGCTTACTCATCCAAGAAACGGAGGTGAACACTGTGTCCTAGAGTCAGACACAACTGCACAGAAAATCTTTACCTTTTAAAGGTTTACTTACTATCTTCAATTAATAAATAAATGGCACAATGTTGTCCATTCATATAAACTCAACTTTTAACTGGCGAGAGGGAAGAAAAGAAGACAAACGTGTTACTACCGAAAAGCCACGTTGCTAATCGTTATAGAAGCTTGGAACGATAGACAACCAAACACTTCGGTGGATGCAAATTCAGAGATCTTAGAGAAGGTCTTGGAGATTGAGGCCAGGCTCATAAAAGAGAGGGGCTTGTTGTTTTTCCTTGAAGACGTTTTGCTTCTCATCCAAGAAGCTTCTTCAGTTCTGGGAAACCCAAGAAAGTCCAGTTGCCTTTTGCAAAAGCACCTTTGGGACAACCAGGACCTGGATGGCTGAGAACCTCCATAGACTTTTTGCTGAAACAGAGTTTCAAAGAGAAAGACTTGAGAGTTACAAGGCTTGGCTTGGAGGAAGGGGAGAAAATTGGAAATGGGACAGAGAATTGGACCGCTCCTTGATACGAACCTGGTCCGAGAAGGATCAGGAAGTTGGAGCTTCTGTGAGGTTCTCAAGAACGTTAATTATCCAAGGTCAGTCATTGTTCTTGGTGCTCTTTTCTTAGCTGAAAGACCAGTTTATTGAACCCTTGGAGTTTGTGACTTTCACTGTTTCTGCCAAATGTCAGATCGAGTTAGCAGTAAATTTCATTAATACATTACCTTATAAATGGATGAGGGTCTGATTCGTTTTGCGTTGCAGAGACCGGAATGGATGAAGAGGGAAATTCTCCCCCTGTTAAAAATTTGGCACGAATCACAAGCTCAGAGAAGGGGAGGTGCGTTCTGACCTAGGCTTCCTGATAAAGCATAAATCACACACTTAGTCCCCCAAACCCTCTTTTTATTTAAACGGCTGTGAATTATGGTCACTCACAGCCCGTAATGATTCACAGACATTCTGTGAAGAGTCCGACAGAAGTCTGCCACAGTCTTTCAAGGTAAAGCTGATAAGCACCCACCTATATCTCCCTTGAAAGGCTGCCGGAGGCCTAATTGCCAATTAGTTTTGCAAGGCCAAATGGAGCAGAATGAATAAAGTTTGACCTTCTTTTATGTCTTATGGGAGGGGGCCAATCATCTCCAAGCCTCACTCCGGAGTCGCCCCTTTTGTCTTAACTGTTCTTGCCTTCTGGCAGCTCTGCGCATGCGCACACTGGGAACAGGCTCACACTGTTCTTCTGCCTCGCTGATGTCAGACTCTGGAGACTCCAGAGGTAGCACATCACTACCAGATGGCCTTGGCTCCCTCTCTGCCTCCAATGCAGAGCCCTTGTCTGAGCCTTCCCCGGACTCCAGGACTGGCCCATCTTCCTCCCCAACCTCCTCACTGTCCGACTCTGCTGCCAGCTCCGCAGGCTGCCAGCGGACTACAACGAGGTGGTGTTGGAAGAAATGTCCATCTGGATTCAGTTCCAAGTGGGGAGAAAGACACAGGAAACACGGAGGCTGTTTAGAAAGATGGTTTTAATGGTGGACAGGATCACAGGCCTTAAAGATGTCGGTTGAAGAAGAAAAAGGGAAGAGATGCTGAGAATCTCTGGGTTTTATGCCCTCCCTGGGCGTTTGAATTTGAGCTTGCATTCTGATTGGCTGTCAGACTCCCACGGAGCTACGCAGGGGCAACTCTGTAGGCTGTCATGAGTCCCAAGCTTGGTTGAGCCTTGCTGGGTGATGATGTAATGAAAGGGCTTTGCACAATTCCTACTATAGCTGTGCCTGAAAGAGGTAGATCTTTGTTATGTAGAATAGATAGGCTCAGGCCTTAAATGGCCCATTGGCAAAAGTGGGGCGGGGCTGACTTTCTGCCTCCCTTTTATGGGAAATATTCAGCCCTTTTAATATTTCCTAAAATATCTTCATTTTCCTAGGGGAGAGGTGGGTGCTAACTTTCTACAGTGGCAGTTGCCTGATGATGTGTAACGGCACTTTTCTGAACTGGATATGGGGCCTTATTTGTGAAGTTGGACTACAGGGGTAGAGTTTCTGTGGTTTGCCTGCTTCCTGTTTTTTTTTTTTTGCTTCCAGCCTAATCTCATCATGGGAGATTGATGGTAGATTTCTCTCTGGTCTAACAGTGCTGGAGATTTCAATCTGTCTTCTCTTAGGAGACTATTAGAGATAAGATCATTGTTTATGAACACTACGATAATTGTCGATCAATGTTTCCTCTGCTCTGTCATCTAATTCATAATGATTTGGACTCTATTAAAGATGGACTGGTGGGACAGCAATTAGTTGGGCTGCTGGGAAGAAACTTTTGAGCACCCGTAGAAGAAGACCTCCCCGAAAATAAGGCCAGGCACTTATTTTGTGGGTCAAAAGAAAATAAGACCCTCTCTTATTTTTAGGGAAACACGGGTAGTCTAAATAAAATTAGACATGTGGGTGCTGGGCAGGGACTTGAACTTCCACTTGGGTGGGGAAAACCTGGAAACTTACAGATTTGGGTTAATGTCAGGGTTCCAAGTAACACCCCTGACAAAAGAAGAAGACTCCTAGGATTGAAGTTCTTCAAAGATCCATTTTATCAGAGATGTCATTTTGGCACATCTGGGGAACCCCGAATCTGAAACTTTCCAGATTTTCCCCACCCAAATGAAAGTTCAAGTCCTTGCCCAGCATCCACATGCCCATCACATGGTCCAATCAGGCACCGTCCCAACTGGAGATGCCTCCCAGTTACACTATTCCAAGGGCAGGGCAAGATGACCTTGACTCTCTGAGAAAGGAATGTTATTTAGACTATATATCTCCCATACTCCATATAACACCCCCCCTCCTATTTTCCCACAGTAGAAAATGTGGCAGGCCTGAAGGCCCCAAATGCAAAAGACGGCTTCCAGGCCTGACAGCAAGGTTACTAGGGATAAATTTGATCCTGTGATCAAATAGGCAGGGTGTCAGGGTTCCAAATAGCATCCAAAAGTAAATCAGAGTCCAAGGCAAAGTATTGCTCAAAGTTCGAATTTATGAAGAGAGCCATGTTGGTACATCTGGGGAAACCCAAATCTGAAAGCTGCCCAGTTTTTCCCACCCATTTGAAAGTTCAAGATCTTGCCCCCCCCCCCCCCACACACACAAGTCCATCCCATGGTCCCATCTCCCACTGCCATGCTGGCAGCTCCCACCCATCCAGTTCCGGTCAGGTGCAGAGGCAAAGGATGACCTTGGCTTTCGAGAAAGAATGTTGTTATGGCTACGTAGTATGTAACTCCTTACAATCCCACCTCCCATTTCCCTACAGTAGAAAATGCATAGTGGAATAATAGAAAGTGTGGCAGGCCATAGATTCAAAAGGAAAGATGGCTGCAGGCCTGACCCAGGGTTTTCTAAGGTTTGCTGCTGCCAATTGTAGTCTGGATCACCCACTTTTACCTGGCTGGTGAAATCTTCCAGGGAGGTGACGATGGGTATGCTTGGATGAAATTCAAGCTCAATTGAAGCCCAGGTTGCTGCGATCTTCTCTAAAGGAGCCAGTGGCATATCCCCCTCTAAAGACTCCATTGCTCAACCCTATAGTGGAGACCCTTTGGATGGGTGGGAGATCATTGAGGCAGTTTCCAGACAGCAGTTTCAGAGGTGAGAATCCCTGCCGAAGAAGATGAGTGAATGGTTTCCAGCGCATGAAAAGTGAATAGATCGCTGGATATCGGGCTGGGGAAAAAATAAATAAAAAAAGTTATGCATAAGCGATTTAACTTGTATGGGAAACGCGAAGCCATTCAATTGTTAACGTGCAAAAATTAGAGTGTGCACAGGTCTGATTAAGCTAGCATAATTCATACCATTAAGCTACAAAACAAAAAGTAATGACAAGCAAAATGAGTAGCAATTTGCTTCTGAATAATTATTTGAGTTTGGCTGCACGTACATTCCACCGCTGCTAATTTCTGCTTTTTGAACAATAGGACGAAATAGGCCCTGTACAAGGATGCGCTCTTGTATGACAGGGAAACAGTCTACTACTCCAAATCCTGTAAAAAAAAAATCTTGTTTCCACCTTTCGGTGGCCTGCCAGCATCCTTTAATGACAGGTGACAGAACCTTTGCCTGTCTTGAAGGTACAGATTTCTTGCTGCTATTTTGAACTGTTTGATCAGTTAGGATGGGTCCTTCCTAAATGTCTTCCTCTGGCTGTTAAGCCACTGGGGGCTCCTCCCTCTTTTGTCTAATCCTAGGCAGCATCACTTCTCCTCCTCCCCCAAGGTCATACACACATCCCATTACAGCCCATCTGCTATTCTATAACATAAGTGTTGTGACCCAGCCTTCCCAGAAGCAAGAAACAGACTCTTTAAAACCCCTCTTGATTTACACTTTGGGAATTACCTGTAACTGCATTCACCAGCAGAAAGTTCAGGCAAGAGTTCTGCAAGGAGTTACTGTAACTGAAGCAATAGTCCTTATCAGCTCGTTATGATAAATGCAAGGTTGTGAGCTTCCAGCCCAGATGCTGCAAATTAAGGTCGAGAAATAGACAAACCTCAGTTCTGGCAAGGCAGTCTTTGCGGCAGGAAACATGAGTTAAATCTTCAGAAATCTGAACTGTTGTCTCCTACGACCACTACTCCCACTTTTCTCCAGTCCTTTGTTGTTTCCAAGGCGGCCCCATGGGCCATATCTAAGCACCCCATGGGTCGGATCCAGCCCCCAGGCCTTGAGTTTGACACTCCTGAGGTAGGTTATCTTAAATACCTGAAGTGGTGACTCATAGCAGAAGATCAAAACCCATTGCCTTTGTTCCAGGATTCAAGGTGGATTTAAGTTACAGACAAACAGATATTTTGGCAGGAGGAAAAGGATTTTCCTAATGGTTGGATCACGTTAGGGGTATAACCAGTTGTCCAGAGTAAGTGTTAGGATGCCATTTGTTGACAGTGTTTAATTGGAGCCCTTATAACTAATCAGGTATTTTAATATGGATTTTTTCCCCCTGAGCTGGGCGTTGAACTTTGATGTCTCAATGTCACCTTTATACATTTATTGATTCTATGTTTGGTGTTTTGTGAAAGGTGCCTAGGAATGTTTATTAAATCATCGTATCTCTCACTAACCTAAAATTACAGAAATTCCTTGGGAAAGGAAACATAGCATTGAATAGTAAAAAAAAAAAAGAAGGCCTGAGACATAATTTATATGCGCCTATAACGGATGCTTCGGGAGTAAATGTGAATGCTTTCAATCTATTCCACGTCTGCTTCTAAATACCAACAAAATGGGTTGCAGCTGTTTTCTGAAATACAGAGTTTGCTACTTGTTAAAATTAGATCAACAGAAATTGGAGTTTTTGCAGTCATTTAATCGTCTGAGCACTTGAGGTACTAACTTTCAGTAAAAGATCACCATCTGTTTTGTTCTCTAATGAGAGTAAATGAAGAAAACATTTAGGAGTAAGAGATGGTTTGGACATAACGCATGGCATGTTTTAGTTTAACGTTTTGATGCTTCTTCCTCTGTGACGTGGCTGCAAAAAAAGAGTAAGAAAAATTTCATTTTCTGATTAGAGGAATTAGAGGTTTGGTGTTCATCTACCCATAGAGGTAGTCAGGGGTGGCATTCAGCTGGTTTGGACTGGTTCGGGCGAGCTGGATGTTAATTTTAATCTGGTTCGCCGAACCAGTAGTTACATGCACCGGCTGAGCCCACCCACGCTTCCCCTCCCAGGAGTCTCCACGCTGCCCATTCATAGGTAAGTGCAGGGCCCACACACAAGCCACAGATTTCCGGCCTCTGGAGTCTGGAGGAAATCGTTTTCGCCCTCCCGGAGGCTTAAGAAAAGCCTCTGGAGCCTGGGGAGAATGAAATGCCCCCCCTCCCGCCACTGTGGTGCAGGAAGCCAACTAGGCCACACCCCCATGCCATGCCCACACCCAGCAAACGGGCAGAGAACTGGTTGCTAAAATTTTTCAATCCCACCCCTGCAGGTAGTCCTCAACTTATAACCACGGTTAAGCCCGACATTTCTGTTGCTAAGTGAAGCAGTTCTTAAGTGAGTTTTCCTCATTTTGCAACCTGTCTTGCCACGATTGTTAAGTGAATCACTGCAGTTGTTATGTTCATATCAACGTTAAATGAATCCGGCTTCCCAGATTTGTCAGACGGTCTCAAAAGGTGATCATGTGACTCCCAAGACACAGCAACTGTCATAAATACGAGTCAGGTGACCAGCATGGGAAATGTGTTCACATGACCACGGGGAGGCCACAATGGTTGTGACAAAAAGTAGTAAGTCACTTTTTTTCAATGCTGTTGTAATTTCAAACTGTCACATAACAAACTGTTGTAGGTTTGAGGACTGCCTATATTTTGGCATCTGTTCCTTATGTCAAGCTTCAAAAGGTGCTTTTGCTGTAGCAACTATTATCACTTCTCAGATTGCCAACGAACTGGGGAGGGAGGGGAGAAGGCTAGATAGCGTATAGCTTCCAGATATCAAGATGCCAGCCGTGAGAACCAAGGACACTTCGGCAGGTGCTTACCAGAGTCAGAAGACTCTCTCAGAACAATACCAGGAGACTCCATTGGGCAACGTGATTTGGTCTAATAGAGGGAGGGAAAACCTAAACTTTTAACATTGTGGGTTTGCACGGGAAACGTTTACGTCTGGTTTTGCCTTCTTCTGTGCCGAAATGATGTAATCAATAAAGTTTTGCATTAAGAGAGTGGATTGTCTCGGCTGTGCTTGCTTTGGTTGGGTTCATCAGTCAGAATATTGAGACCTTGTTTTATTTATTGTGCTACCGGTTTTTAACTTTTTTTTTTAAACACAGCAAACTGGAAAAGTCAAGGATGCTTATAACAGTATCGGAAATCTGGAAGCCTCACAGTTCTTTCTCTTGGATGTGATTTGGGATTAAAGGAGAAACCACTCCATCTGTGGTCCGCAGACCCTGGGGAGCTTGCAATGTTGTTCCAGGGGGTCCACAAGGGCTTGAAGAAATGTTATGATTTAAATCTTGAGTTAATTCGTGGCCACAAGAGGTATTTAAGGAGGCATCCTCTGTGGTGAAGAGAGACGCAGTGGCTTAGTAGTTAAGACGCTGAGCTTGTCGATCAGAAAGGTCAGCAGTTCGGCGGTTCGAATCCCTAGTGCCATGTAACAGAGCGAACTCCTATTACCTGTCCCAGCTTCTGCCAACCTAGCAATTCGAAAGCACGTAAAAAATGCAAGTGTCAGGCCTGCAGCCATCTTTTCTTTTGAATTTTTGGCCTGTCACACTTTGCATTATTCTACCATGCATTTTCTATTGTGGGAAAATGGGAGGGAGGATGTTAGATGCTATGTAGCCATAACAACATTATTTCTAGAAAGCCAAGGTCATCCTTTGTTTTTGCACCTCTGCACCTGACCGGAACTGGATGGGTGGAAGCTGCCAGCATGGCAGTGGAAGATTAGACCATGGGATGGGCTTGTGGGTGTATGGGGCAAGATCTTGAACTTTCAACTGGGTGGGGAAAACCAGGAAGCTTTCAGATTCAGGTTTTCCCAGATGTGCCAACATGGCTCTCTTCATCAATTGGAACTTTGAGCAATACTTTGCCTTGGACTCTGATTTACTTTTGGACGCTATTTGGAACCCTGACAGCAAGTAGAAAAATAGGAACCACCTTTGGTGGGAAAGTAACAGCGTTCCGTGCACCTTCGGTGTTTAGTCATGCCGGCCACATGACCACGGAGACGTCTTCGGACAGCCCTGGCTCTTCAGCTTTGTAACGGAGATGAGCACTGCCCCCTAGAGTCGGGAACAACTAGCACATATGTGTGAGGGGAACCTTTACCTCGGTGGTGAAGAAAAGGTTGCGAACCACTGGGATAGAGAATCTTTGGAAAAGAGGGCCATTCCAGAATATCTGGGAACAAGAACCAGGATTCACTGGGAAGATTAATGATAGGGCCACCTCAGCAAATTCTAGATACGCAGTGATTCTTCTCGCATTGAATTATTAATGAACAATGACAGGATGCTCGAGGCTTGATATATCAATAATGAAAGACTAGTGGATGTGCTTCCTACTTTTTTCTCCGCTTCCTGATTATGATTCTCTTTATATAAATATATATGAGTCGTCTTTCTTCCACTTTAGTTATTAATGAGCCAGGCTGTAAATTGTAATCGTTAAACATGTTGCTAGTAAAAGTTATGACGTGTAGGGTAAATACATCGCAGGCATTTATATTGAGAACTGAATTTTCCCGATTTTTGCACATTTGTCCTGTGAATGCGTTATCATCTGTTGCATTACAAGGGAAACATTTAAAACAATCGAATTTGGGGTTATAAAAATCCCATGGAACCAGAGGTGGTATTCAGCAGGTTCTGACCAGTTCTGGAGAACCGGTAACGGAGATTTTGAGTGATTCGGAGAACCAGTAAATACCACCTCTGACTGGCCACGCCCCTCTCTATTCTCTGCCTCCCGAGTCCCAGCTGATAGGGAGGAAATGGGGATTTTGCAGTATCCTTCCCCGGCCATGCCCACCAAGCCACGCCCACAGAACCGGTAGCAAAGGTTTTGAATCCCACCACTGCATGAAACTGCATGAAACTATATTATAATTATATTAAACTATACTATATTTTTTGTTGACTCAGCCTTCCATCCTTCCGAGGTGGATAAAATGAGGAGTCAGATTGTTGGGGGCAAGAGGCTGATTCTATAAACTGCTTAGAGAGGGCTGGAAAAGACTGTGAAGCTGTATATAAATGCTATCGCTATTTTTCTTTCTTTCCTTTCTTCCTTGGCTCCTTCCTTCCTTCCTTCCTTCCTTCCTTCCTTCCTTCCTTCCTTCCTTCCTTCCTTCCTTCCTTCCTTCGTTCCTTCCTTCCTTCCTTCCTGTTAGACTGCAGTATTGCAGGCTAATTCTGTTGACTGCCAGGAGTTCAAGTCTCACTGGCTCAATGTTGACTCACCTTCCATCCTTCTGAGGTGGATAAAATGAGGACCCAGATTGTTGGGGGCAAGAGGCTGATTCTATAAACCGCTTATATAAGTCTAAGTGCTATTGCTGTTGCTAGTTAAAGCATGATTAAATGAACAGTCATAAGTGGAGGACTACTTGCATTCAAAAAGTCATTCCAAGACCAAGGCTAGTCATAACATCATAGTCAAAAGGAAGCAACATTTGTTGTTGTTGTTTTTATTCACCCTGCCTCTTTGTTTATAAGTAGGCAAACTTTTTCAGTAGATTTCTGTATTTGGGAATGTTACGTGGCTCTCTTTCCATTGGTCCTTATCTGAATAAAATGGTACCAGTAGTCCTCGACTTATAATAGTTCGCCTACTGATCATTCGAAATTATAACAGCACTGAAAAAAAGGGACTTGCAAACAGCCACTAAATGAACCGTTGTAAGTCGAGGAATACCTGTACATCGTATCCTGCGAATGATTATTGTTGTGAAATCATAGATGCATTTGAAAAGTCAGTTCGAAAGAAAAAGGGAGAAAAGATCAGTTTCAACTGTTGTTTTGTGCAGCTTTCCCTGGTTTCTCTCTACTTGACATGAAATAAAGCAATGGCTAACCTTGTGTTGCAGATGAGATAGATGCAGGGGGTGGCAGGAGGATGAAAGGCATTTCAAAAGGGAAATATATTTAAATTCTAATTCAGCACATCGTATAAAAGGTTTTTACTGCATGAAGAGCGTATTGAAAAAGCTTCTTAAATTAGGATATATATATATATATATTCCGTCAGACCACCGTTTTCTTTTTCACGAATCCTCCTTTTGATGGGATAAAAGAAAACTCCTCAAACTGCATGATTAAACGCCGAGAGGAGATTACAGGAAAGTTTGATGAAAATATGCTCGGTTTCTCTTTCCTGCTGTCCTTTCCACACAAAAGGACTCTGGCTAGATACTATATATACATTATTCATACGCTGGCTACCCTGCCAAATCTCAGATAGCCTCAGTAACAGAGAAGAAGTTGGCATCCTCGCCATAGCTTGGCAACATCACAGTAGATCTTAACAACCAGCTCCTTTGAATATAATAACAATTTTTGGAGGTCCTGCAGATATATTTGTCATTAGGCAGATGCCTGCGAGAAGGCATATTTTGTCACCAGCATGGTACATGTACATTGAAGTATAGAGACATTTATTTTTATTGGTTATTTAATTTTGTGGATTGGGGTGGGGGTGGGTGGGAGAGAAAAAGGAGTTTGTGGCAGGGATCCTCCGAGTTCCATCAGCCAGTCAATGTCGACTGGCAACCACGCGGAGGAGAGCCTTCTCTGTGGCAGCTCCAACCCTATGGAACGAACTCCTCGTGGAGATTCGTACCCTCACCACCCTCCAGACCTTCCGCGTAGCCCTTAAAACCTGGCTGTCCTGACAGGCCTGGGGCTAAAGACCTCAACCCCACCCGAATTGTATGAATGTTGTGCTTTTAACGATGTATTGTCTTATATGTAACTTGGTTTGTCCTCCCCCCCCCCTTTTGAACTGTGAGCTGCCCTGAGTCCCCCCAGGGAAAAGGGCGGCATACAAATAAAGTATCTTATCTTATCTTATCCTGATAGACAGTGGTGGGATTCTAAAACATCTCGGTCCGGTTGCTGGGTGGGCGTGGCGATAGTGGGCATGGCCTACTCGGCCTCCTGCACCATGGCAGGGGAGGGGCGTTTTCACCCTCCCCAGGCTCCGGAGGCTTTCCCCAAGCCTCCAGGAGGGCAAAACTAGCCTCCCTCAGGCTCCGGGAGGCCTTCTGGAAGATGGAAACGAGCCTGTTTCCCGACTTCTGTTACTTCCAGTAGGCCCGTTTTTTGCTCTCCGGAGGCTTCTCCGGAAGCCAGAAGCAGGCCCATTTTTGGACTTCTGAAAGGCCTGATTTTTGCCCTCCCAGACCCTCTGTCCGGCCCCTGCACTTACCTGGCATCCAAAATGGGCCATGTGGAGATTCCTGGGAGGGGCGGGGCAGGGCGGACGGGTCCAACAGCTCTTTCCAACTACTGGTTTGCCTGAACTGGTGCGAACTGGCTGAATCCCACCACTGCCTATAGAGCATGGGTATCCAGCCTTGGTAACTTTAAGATCTGTGGACTTCAACTCCCAGAAGTCCGCAATAAATAATAAAGGATGTAGGAAGCCAGGTTATAGCTATAATGCTGGACGATGCAGTGACATCTTCAACTTGTAACAGAAAGGAAAAAAGGCAACAACAACTGGCCGATGTGTAGATGTAGAGATCAATATTTTCTAGGAAGAGCAGGAATTTAATATCAATGCATAAATGCAGGTAGTCCTTGATGTATGACCACAATTGTGCCTGAAGTTTTTGTTGTTAAGTGAGACATTTGTTAAGTGAGTTGCCTCATTTTATGACCTTTCTTGCCACCGTTGTTAAGTGCATCACTGCAGTTGATAAGTTATCAACCTGCTGGTGAAAGGCATTTGGGCTTCCCCTTTGACTTTAGGGGGCGCACCTGAGCTTGAGACACAGCAACGGTCATAAGTATGAAGCAGTTGCCAAGAGAATGGATTTTGATCATGTGATCATGTGGATGCCACAAAGGTCATAACTGTGAAACAAGTTCCAAGTCCCTTTTTTCAGTGCCGTTGTAACTTTGAATGGTCACCAAGTGGACTGTTGTTAGCCAAGGACTACCTGTATTAATATTGATAAGCCTCGGGATAATATGATAATTTTATCTATTTCATGATGGGCTTTGTGTGTTGGATATAGAGATATGGATACATAAAGATAGATAATCTTATACGAGCAGCCTCCATAAGAAAGTTCATTCTATGTGTCAGCGTTCCAAATATCATCCAGAATTAAATCAGAGTTCAAGGGATAGCTTTCATCAAAGTTCCAATTTAATAAGAGAGACATGTTGGTACACACTGTGGAAACCCGAATCTGAAAGCTTCCTGGTTTTCCCCACCCAGTTGGAAGTTCATGATCTTGTCCCCACACCCACAAGTCCATCACATGGTTCAATCTTCTTCTGCCAACTGGCATTTCCACCCATCTCGTTCTGGTCAGGTGCAGAGGTGCGGAGACAAAAGATGACCTTGTGCTTCTAGAAAGGAATGTTTTATTTTGACAAGACATTCTGCTCCTTACTATTCCCCCCCTCCCTATTCCCTACTAATGAAACAGCATAGTAAAATAATAGGAAGTGTGGCAGGCCAAAGATCCTAAAAGGAATATGACTGCAGGCCTGACACTATGAACTTGAAGTGATGACTTCAAAGTGTTCTCTTGCGCAGGATGTCTCAAAACATTTATGCAGGTTCATAGGTTTTTTTTCATCTAATTCTTGTATTCCCCAACTTTAAAATAGAATCTGTTGGGGAACAAAGTCCATTGTTTGCTTTCTGTTCCTCCCTAGTGAACTCCGTACCTCTCTAGCAGGGGTGTCCTGTTGTGGCCTGCCAGCGGTCAATGGAGCTGGCAGGAGAGTCGAGAGTGAGGAGGTTGGGGAGGAGCATGGGCCAGTCCTGGAGGCTGGGGAAGGCTTGGACGAGGGCTGTGCATCGGAGGCAGAGAGGGGGCCAGAACCGTATACCAGTTATCAGCTGCCAACGGAGTTGGACGTCAGTAAGGCAGATGAACAGCTGGAGCCTATTCCCAGTGTGCGTATGCACAGAGTTGCCAGATGAGGGGAACAGCTAAAGAACAGGGGTCGACTTGGGAGTAAGATCACAGGTGGACGGTGAATGGCCCCTCCCATAGGGAATAAAAGCGGAGCGAAAGGGGAGGGGAGTTTGCAGGAGACAATTTGTTCATTCATTCGTTTCAGGAGTGTGATGATCTGTCCGTGAATCTCAGAGACTCTGTGTCCAGTCTTTCCTTCCACAGCGCCTCATTTGGAAAATATTTACGTGGCAGCTTTCCAAGATAGATAAGGTCTGTAGTCATAAATATTCCTTTGAAAGACTCTTTGCCAGTTCTTGCTGAAGGTGAATGAGATGAATTCACATTCATTTAATAAAAGGGGTTTTGTTGGGACCTGGAATCTGCCTCGTGCTTTTTGGGGAAGCCTAGCTCAGAACATGTCCAACCTTAGCAACTCTTTTTAAGACATCAATTCCCAGAAATGTATGGAAACAGAAATTGTTAACTATGCTGTATTTTTCTCATACTGGGATTTTTTGTTGCTGGTTTGCATTGAACTTTATGACAGTTTCCACCAACAATGATGGATGTAATAATGATAAATGGTACAGAAGCATGAAATCACATTTAAAAAAAATCCCTTACTTAGACTTGAAACTCTTTTTTGGCTTTAAAAAAAATGTGTCAAGCTCTCACACCAGTAATGATTTCTACTTTTCTTTAGAATTTGAAGAGGTTTCCCCCTCTCTACCAGAATTTCTCCAGCACTTTCGTAATTTTCTTTAGAAAATCTTTTATCCGGGTGCTGTTTATAATCCGACTTTTGGAAAAACAACAGGATATATTTAGGATGCCTCAATTACAACAGACGTACTGCAGGTAGAACTAGATGCAACTAAACAATTTGACACAATTTTGGTTAAGGGGTAAAATATACCCAAAAGTGTTAATATAAGTAATATTCTTACTAAGCATATTATATCCCGGCTGTTAATATTAAATGTACTGTTACCGCCTTTGCAATTTCAGTGATTCACCTAACAAGAAAGGTCATAGAATGGGGCTATATTCACTTAATATTTGACTTACTTAGGAATGGAAACTTTGGGTTCGATTGTGGTCATAAATCAAGGACTACCCGAACTCAGTGATGGACTTTGCGAAACAGGACAAAGGAAGGGAAAATTCAGCTCCACCTGAAAGATGGCAGGCAGACTGAACTGTCGGTGACTAAAAGGAGTTTGATTTAAGTGAAGCAAGGCAAGAGTAAGAATACGCTAAGAAAGGGCTTAAGGATGAAGGAGCGTAGATTAGAAATGTAATCCTTTCTCTGGGCAGGGTAAATCCAGACTAGCAACAGAATCCAGAAGGAATTCAGTCTGTTGGGTAGAAAAAGAGGAGCCAGCTGGATTCGGTTTTCATTAGCAGCATTGAACCCAACCCAGAGCTATGAGAAAGGGAAGGGAGGGAAGGGAAAGGAAGGGGAGAATGAAAGAGGGAAGAGAAGGGAAAGGAAAAGAGGATGAAAGAGGGAAGAGAAGGGAAAGGAAAAGAGGATGAAAGAGGGAAGAGAAGGGAAAGGAGAATGAAAGAGAGGAGAAGGGAAAGGAAAAGAGGATGAAAGGGAAGAGAAGGGAAAGGAAAAGAGGATGAAAGAGGGAAGAGAAAGGAGAGGAGAATGAAAGAGGGGAAGGGGGAAAGGAAAAGTGAATGAAAAAGGGAAGAAAAGGGAAAGGAAAGAGGATGAAAGGGGGAAGAGAAGGGAAAGGAAAAGAGGATGAAAGAGGGAAGAGAAAGGAGAGGAGAATGAAAGAAGGAAGAGAAGGGAAAGGAAAAGAGGATGAAAGAGGGAAGAGAAAAGAGAGGAGAAGGGAAAGGGAATGAAAAAGGGAAGAAAACGGAAAGGAAAGAGGATGAAAGGGGGAAGAGAAGGGAAAAGAAAAGAGGATGAAAGAGGGAAGAGAAAGGAGAGGAGAATGAAAGAAGGAAGAGAAGGGAAAGGAAAAGAGGATGAAAGAGGGAAGACAACGGAAAGGAGAATGAAAGAGAGAGGAGAAGGGAAAGGAAAAGAGGATGAAAGGGAAGAGAAGGGAAAGGAAAAGAGGATGAAATAGGGAAGAGAAAGGAGAGGAGAATGAAAGAGAGGAAAAGGGAAAGGAAAAGCAAATGAAAGAGGAAAGAAAAGGGAAAGGAAAGAGGATGAAAGGAGGAAGAGAAGGGAAAAGAAAAGAGGATGAAAGAGGGAAGAGAAGGGATGGAAGAACGAAAGAGGAAAGAGAAGGGAAGGAAGGGGAAGGGAATTCTTTATTGGCCAAGGGTGATCAGACACACAAGGAATTTCTCTCTGGCGCATAAGCTTATAGTGTACATATAAACAGCAAGTAAGAGGTTATAAGTCATAATCATAGTTATAGTCATTCATCCTAAATCACAAATAGCAATTGATAAATCATAAGGAACCAATAGGAGAAAATAGTGGGAAAGATGAGAAGATGAGAAAAGAGACAGTGCTGTGGGAATTAAGTGTTATGGCACAGGAGTAAGCTGCTACTCCCGGGGGGGGGGAGGGGAGAGAGAGAAAGAGAGAGAGAGAAAGAGGGAGGGAGGGAGAGAGAGGGGGGGGGAACTGCCTTTTAAACTGCTCATGGACTCACTCAGTAAAACTTCTTTGCTTTGTCAAAACGTACATTTGAATAGCCTGGTGGTTTCTCTCTCTCTCCCCCCCCCCCTCTCCTTCCTTCCTTATTTGATATTTTTACATCTCCAAATTGCTGGGCTGCTCTTTATCCATAATTCCTGGATTCGTGTCCTGTGCAAGCGGTGGGGATGAATGTGTGCTTGTGCCCGGTCTGGAGGGAGGTGATTTGTGCCTGACTAAGATAAGAAGACTTCACACTCCATGTGCTGGTTTGCTCTCATTATTTCGGCTGACTGCTGCCTCCTGAAGCACTTAAGTAATTCCATATGCTCAGCAGGGCTTTTGGTGATGGAGGTTTTAGTTAGAATCCTAGAAAATGTAACATAGGATAAGGTCCCTCATCCCTCTCCTGCTCAGTGTGGGACTGTCTCCTACCTACACTTCACAACATACAGACAGACTTAACCATGGTTTCAATGGGGAAAACATCACCATCCTAGACCAAGCCAAATCCAAAATTGCCAGGGGGTTTCTAGAAGCCTGGCATTCTGACAAATCAGCCACCAATAGACACACATAGACATTAACAAGATCTATAGACCAGGCGTGTCAAACTCAAGGCCCACGGGCTGGATGAGGCCCGTGAAGTGGTCAGATCCGGCCCATGGGGCCGTCCTGGAAAATGTAAGGGGTCAGCCCACAAAGAGGATACATGGCAACAGTTTGGGGAGTGGTGTGAAGCTGGCCATGCCCTCCCAGTCGGCCACGCCCAGTGAGTGGCATCAAGCTGGCTATGCCCATCCAGTCAGCCACAACCGTTTGCCCCCCAAAAGTCAACTACAGCCCTGATGCAGCCCTCAATGAAATTGAGTTTGACACCTCTGCCACAAAGACAGATTCCTCCCATCCAGATCCGGGCCAGGTGCAGAGACAAAGGTGACCTTGGCTTTCTAAGAAGAATGTTGTTATGACTACATATCACCCAACTCCATATAATCCCCCCTCCCATTTTCCCACAGTAGAAAGTGTGGAAGGCCTGAAGTCCAAAAAGAAAAGATGGTTTGCAGGCATGACAGCAACAAGGACCCCTACCTACTTTACTTAAATAATCTGGTCACCCTCCAGCTCTCATTTGAAAATCTACAGTGATCAGGATTCTCTAGATGTTTGTTTCATTTCTTAACCTCTCCTCATTATTGGGCAATTCCTCCTAATATATAGTAGCAATAATACTTAAACTTATATACCGCTTATATACTGCTTTCCAGACCTCTCTGAGCAATTTTACAGAGTCAGCCTCTTGCCCCCAACAATCCTCATTTTACCCACTTTGGAAGGACGGAAGGCTGAGTCAACCTTGAGCCTGGTGAGATTTGAAGTGCCAAATTGCAGGCAGCCGGCAGGCAGCAGAAGTAGCCCGCAGTACTGCACTCTAACCACTGCGGCACCGAGGCTCCTATTCAATATCCAGTTGGATTCTGCTAGTTTCCTGTAGAACTCACTCCCAACAGGTCCCTGATCTGTTTTCTAACCCCACAATCCTCTTTGGCTGGGAGAAACCCAGGAATCCTTTTCCTTTTCCTTTTTGACACGCGTCAGTCCCTTGGTTGACCCTGAAATGGATTGGTTCTCCCTGGCTTAATTCCGTTAATTGAAAATATATTTCAACTATTTCAATTATTACTGCTCCCAAGACCGCTGGCTTCTTTCTTCCTCTCCTCGCGTAATGTACTTATGGTTACTTTACAGCTTACCCTGTCAACTAATCCTACACCTTAAATCTTTCAAACTCCCAACTGTTCAGCACTGGCTAATCAAATTTGGATGATCACTAGATGGCAATTAAGAGATTAAAACAAAATCTCTTTTAAGTCTTTAATGTGACCACGTGGTAAATACATCAGAAGGCGAAACGGTCAACCCTTTATTCTGTAGTTGCAAGGAACCTGAATGAGATGATGCTACAGCGGAAAAGTTGCGGTGTTTAACAATGTTGCATATGCCACTGGAGAGGTTTTTTTTAAAGTAATGCATGATGTGACCAGTGGTGGGATTCAAAATTTTTACTACCGGTTCTGTGGGCATGGCGTGGCTTGGTGGGCGTAGCTCAGTGGGCATGGCAGGGGAAGGATACTGCAAAAATCCCCTTTCCCTCCCCACTCCAGGGCAAGGATACTGTAAAATCCCCATTCCCTCCCCATCCCACTAACCTGCTTTCCAGCTCCATTCTCCTGTGCAGGGCAACAAAAGAAGACTCAGCCAATCAGCTGGGATGGCGATCAGCTGGGACCTGGGAGGCAGTGAATAGATGGGGGCTAGTAATAGTATTCTATTTTCTTCACTATCAATTTGGTAGCGGGAGTGCGCACCTCTGGGCCTGTGCCGAACCTTCTGCGCATGCGCGGAAGGTCCGTGATGATGTCTGGGTGGGTGGGTGGAGCCGAGGTGGCGCAGTGGTTAAGTGCAGCACTGCAGGCTACTTCAGCTGACTGTAGTTCTGCAGTTTGGCAGTTCAAATCTCACCGGCTCAAGGTTGACTCAGCCTTCCATCCTTCCGAGGTGGGTGAAATGAGGACCCGGATTGTTAGGGGCGATATGCTGATTCTGTAAACCGCTTAGAGAGGGCTGAAAGCCCTATGAAGCAGTATATAAGTCTAACTGCTATTGCTATTGTGCTGCCACCACTACCGGTTCGCCTGAACCGGTGCGAACCAGCGGCATACAACCTCTGATGGGGGTGGAGCCAGCCAAAGGTTTGCATTTGCCGGTTCACCGAACTACTCAAAATTCCCACTACCGGTTCGCCAGAACTGGTCAGAACTGGCTGAATACCACCTCTGACGGTGTCAGAGAGGGCTGAAATTCCAGCCACTGGAATCAGTAATTTCAGCTCTTAGCATCCTGTGTGTTAAACTAAAATGAGCAACACTTCATCACAGACCCATTCCCTAAAGAGTAAGGATGCAAATATGTAGAAATTAAAATATGAAGGATGCCAGTTTGACCTAGTGGTTAAAACTCCAGGTTAGAAACCAGGAGCCTGTGAATTCTAGTCCTACATTAGCCTTGAAAGCCGGACGAGTGACTCATCAGGAAATGGTGGGTTCTACTCCCGCCTTAGGCATTGAAACTGGCTGGGTGACTTTGGGTCAATCACCAGGAGACAGTGATTCTAGTTCCATCTTTGGTATGAAAAGCCAATCGAATGACTGCGCCAATCACCAGGAGACGGTGAGTTCTAGTCCTGTGTTAGGCATCAAAGCCAGCTGGGTGATTTTGGTCCAGTCACTCCCTCTCAATCCAGGTCATCTTCTAGGGTTATTGTTATGGGAAAAATAGGAGGAGGAAGGAGAGTTAGATACATTCACCACTTTCATTTATTATAAAAACAATCAAGATGGGATTTTTAAAAAATCTAAATAAATAAGAAATTCAGTACAGTGTGTGCAGGTCAAGACATTTTGGCAGAAAGTGTTAGGTGTTTTCTTATCTAGAGTTGTGTTGTAGAAACAACAAATAGACTTTGAAAAATGTGATTATATTAGCAAGTTGGCTAAATGTAAAGAACCATGGAATATGGATTTTTACCCTAATACCAGTTATATTCAACAGTTAGACACTGAGCCAATTTCCTAAATATGAATCAGTTAAGTAATCAGTTTTCCTAACAGCTTGTCTTCGTGGAAATAAATGGGAAACAGAGAAAAAAAAAGTCCTCTATATAGCTTAATTTGCCTGATTGAACACTTTCCCAATTATTCTTCATTTGGCAGAAAAGGTATTTTATGAAATGATGAACAAGGCATTAAAATTCAATTAGCTTAAAAAAGAAATATAAGCACAGAAATTGTATGTCTGCTTGAGAAATAAAGTCCCAAGTGAACCCTACTCATAGAAGATCGAGATAAGATCTTATCATAATCTTATCGTAACCTTAGAAATATACTGGATGTTATTGATCAGTGGAATTTGACAGATACACAGTGTACTAAATTTTCAGTTCACAAGTTCTCCAAATATGAGGCTTTAAAATCTTGGATAGGGGTCCTGTTGTCCATGGCGGGACCCCATATATTCTGACCTAGGCTTCCTTAGAAAGCAAGAATCAAAGTCTTGGTCCCTCTTTTGTTTATACGACTGTGAATTCCTTTCATTCACAGTCAGAAAGGCTTTAGCGAACAGTCTTTCAGAGGAATGTTTATCCACACGCACCTTATCTCATTCAGAGCACTGGCAGATAACTAGTTTCCAAACACAGGGCAAAGCAAAACTTGGCACAGAGTCTCTTATAATCACAAATAGAACTTTCTGGACTGAATGAACGAATTGTTTCCTGCAAAAGCCCCCTCCCCATTTGCTCCTCTTTTGTTTCCTATGGGAGGGGCCAATCACCTCCAAGGTGTGACTTTACTCCTAAGTCGACCCTGCTTTCTTAGTTGTTCTTGTCTTCTGGCAGCTCTGCGCATGCGCACACTGGGAACAGGCTCCACCTGTTACTCTGCGTCACTGTTGTCTAAGTCCCTCTCTGCCTCCGTCGCAGAGCCCTCGTCTGAGCTTTCCTCAGCCCCCAGGACTGGCCCATGTTCCTCCCCAACCGCCTCACTGTCCGACGCTGCTGCCAGCTCCTCTGGCCACTGGCGGGCCATAACACCACATTAACTTTCTAGTGGTGATTGGTTTCATTTGTAACTGTGTTAATGAAATGTCAAATTATTAACAAATTAGTTTGTCCATAATGTAAGGAATGTATGAATGGATAGCTGTATGTTCAGTAACAATGGGAGGAATGAAAGAAAGATCTAACAAGGAGAACATCAGACTTGGGTCCAGACAGCTTCAAGAAGGAAGTTGCTTCAAATACTGATTGGGGAAGGAGATTTGATGGCAGATAATTGCTGAGATAGGAACTTTCATGTCTATCCATGTTTTGTCGTGTCTAATGTTCCTAGTCAGCTGGTTCTCCTCACTGTTGTCAACCATGTGTAGAGGTAGTCCTTGATTTACAACCGGCTGCTTAGGAAATGTTTGAAGTTACAATAGACCACTGATATCTGTTCTGACCCGCTCCTCCGTCCAGTAATGAAAGCCGAGACAAGCTTAACTGGAATGTATTTTAATAGCAAGAAACCAAAACCTCGGTGGCTGAAAGCCAAGCATAACAAACAGATAAGGGCCTTGGCAGCAACTCAGACAAACCTTGGCAGCAATCCAGCCTGCCAAGTTAGTTACAAAAGTTCTCTTTAGTCAATGTATTGACTTCTGCAAGAGGGGCATGTGCACAACCATCTTTTTATAGTCTGGAGAGGAGCCTAATGACCACCAGCTGAGTGCAATTACCTCCTGTACTTGCACAACTGTTCCTGACGCCTATTAGCTCTTCGATTCCAGGCATCCAGGAAGAACTCACTGCTGGCTTCTGGATAACTCTCCCTTGCCTCTGCCCCACTGATCCAAGGCTCAGGCACCACCTGGTGGCCAACTAGTCTCTCTGCGCCCTGCTCGGAGTCGGAACCCTGTCCAGGGTCCTCCACATCCTCCAAAGCCGACTCATAGGGCCCCTCGCTGTCGGAGTCTGGTGGCAGCTCCAATGGCTCCTGCTGGGCCACAACAGATATCCATATCCACTTTCCACAGAGACACTTGTGAATTTTCACATTTTATAACACAGATAGCCCTCAATCTACGACCAAAGCTGAGCCCAAAATTTATGTTGCTAAGTGAGAAATTTGTTTTGCCCCATTTAACAACTTTTCTTGCCACATTTGTTAAGTGAATCACTGCCGTTGTTAAATTAATAACCTGGTTGTTAAGTGAATCTGGCTTCCCCATTGACATTGCTTGTCAGAAGGTTGCAAAAGCCAATCACCAAAGCAGTGTCCAGTTATCAAGCATCCGAATATAAATACCTATAAATCAGGTGACCAAGGGGATGCTACAAAAATTGTAAGTGTGAAAAGTGGTCATAAGTCACTTTTCTCAGTGATGATGTAACTTTGAACGGTCACTAAATGAACTGTTGTAATTATGCCTCAGACGTGGTTACCTCCAATGCCGAGGAGAAAAACCACCGTGCACGATTAACCAACAATTAGTTGACTCTGGAATAGCTGCTCAGTGTGAGGGGCAACATGTAATCTGTATTGAAGCAAGCAATATTAAAATATCACAACTAAATCTGAAACATGCTGTCATTTGGACTGCTTTAAGCCAAAAAAATATCAGCGGTACATTTTCTGGGTTTAGCAGTAGAAAATAATTAGGGACCAATTGTACACCCGATGAATTTCTTCCTGTACACGGTAGTTACTATGAAGGTAAAAGGTAAAGGTTCCCCTCGCACATATGTGCTAGTTGTTCCCGACTCTAGGGGGCGGTGCCCATCTCTGTTTCAAAGCCAAAGAGCCAGCGCTGTCCGAAGACGTCTCTGTCGTCATGTGGCCGGCATGACTAAACACCAAAGGCACACAGAACGCTGTTATTTTCCCACCAAAGGTGGTTCCTATTTTTCTACTTGCATTTTTTACGTGCTATCGAACTGCTAGGTTGGCAGAAGCTGGGAGAAGTAATGGGAGCTCAATCCGTTATACGGCGCTGGAGATTTGAACCGCCGAACTGCTGACCTTTCGGATCGACAAACATAGCAGGTGGAATTTTAGGGAAACACAATGCTTTGTAGAATTTGTATTAGGCCTCTGAAAAATCCCTGTCAAGTAATTAGGAAGCTTTACCTCTTGAATATCTGCCTGACACAACCTTCACAAGCAGGTAGACCTCTGACCTTGTGGGTGCAGGATCTCATGACTTCAGAAGCTATAGCAGCAGGCAAGCAGAATAAAGTCTATAACTTTAAATGGTGTTGAATTAATGATCCTCCCAATTTCTTTGGTTTTGAAACATGATGGGAATTATTTTACAATTTAACCTTAGACCAAAGGCGTTTGGATGTCCCAGTGTACGCTATACTATTTGAACTGATTTAACGTATTCATGAAAAATATTAATATTAATAACCGGTTAGACAAGCACTTTTAATGTTAAATTGATAGCTCCGTTCTATTGTAGTTAAATAACATTTTGCCTTTTTATGAGAGAATAACGGCATTTGGTCATGGGGAGAAGGCCTAAAATGCACTGTTTTCCTGCAGAAGAGCCAATAATTAGAAGCAAATTGACCTTTGAGGTCAAATTATGTAAGTTGGTCTTAGGTCTAGCTGTAGAAACTATTGCAAACATTTTTGCAAGTAAGCATTTACACTGCTGTAATAGATACACGCTAATGATTTAATAACCTATTACTCTAACCTCATGCTAATAAAGGACAAATAAGTATAAGGAAAAGAATCTCAGCAAATAGTTCAGCAATTATAGCGGTTGTAATTACTAACATTAGACCAGGTATAATTGGAGTTATTTTCCTGTTTGCGCTACTGAAGAATCCCTTCCTTATCAACGCCAATTGGGTGTGTACCCGTGAATTGTGGAACACAGGGACCAATAGATTGGAAGAAGTCAATTTACACACCAATATCAAGAGGTTTTGTACAATATGTCAGAGTTTGCAGTAGAAATCACATCCAGAAAGCCCACACAGATAACTGATTCATCAGGATTCATTAGCTTCTTTATACACATAATAACACATGAAGGAGGCGGCGAGCGTGGTCACCTCATGGCTGTGTTGCAATATTTTCAGCGAGGGCTTATTTTAGCGCATGCGCTCAAAAGCCCAATTGGGCTTATTATCCTGGGAGGTCTTATTTTCGGGAAAACAGGCCACCTGTACACATGAGGAAGTCAACGTCCAAGAACAGACTGGCTCCAGACTGGCAAAGAAGTCAGACAGAACCGTATACTTCTTATTTATTCAGCTTACATGCTGAATATACCCCCAGGGAAGCTGGATTGGAAGGTGATAATGTATTTAGAATTGGAGGAAAAATATCATCACTCAATGATGGCTGGGAAAAAAGGCATTATCTGGAAGCTCCAGTAATGAAAGTCAAGCACAGTGATAAAATGGGACTCATTAAACATAAAGAAAACTAAATTAACGACAACGGGGAGGAAAGCAGCGAGTCTCAGGAATGGTAATGAAGATATTGAAATGGTGGATAGCTTTGATAGTTTATGATCAGCCCTTATCTGTAAAGAATCTAACAGCCAAGAAACAGCATCTAGCATTTGCTAGAGTAGCGTTGAAGGTCTTCAAAAGGGTATTCAGATGCCTGCAAAGTTCAGAATCATCCAGACGATGATTTTTCCCAGGTCAGCATGTCTGCAAAAATTAGACTTTGAAGAATATTGATGGTTTTGAACGTCAGTGTTGAAAAGAATCCCAATAATATGATGGGCAGTGAAGATGAAATCAAATCAGCCCAGAGCTCCCACACAGGAACTCAATGGCCAGGCTCCAATTACTATATTATGGATACATTATCTGAAGAGCCAAAGTTGATTCATTGGAAAAGTGAAAGGAAAGATCTAAAGGCCAAATGGAATATGGATCTCACTCTTTGGTCATTATCTATCCAGAAAGCTGAAGATATATATATATTTTCTGAGGTTTTCGCGGGTGTTAGTATGTAGGTCTCTAGTTATTCGGGTTTTCTCCCGCGTAAAATTGGAGAAGTCTTGGCGACGTTTCGACGAAGTCTCATTCGTCATCTTCAGGCTTGGTGCTTCCAGGAGATCTCACATTGAATGAGACTTCGTCGAAACGTCGCCAAGACATCTCCAATTTTACGCGGGAGAAAACCCGAATAACAAGAGACCTACATATATATATATATTCCAAGTTGAGGAACTGCACAAACTGTTTTTCTTTTCTTTTCACATTTTCCTTTTAAATGTCCAGAAACTGTTGAAGTTTTGTTTTATTTTTAGCATAAAATAGGAGAACCATGTATTCTTTCACAGGATCGGTAGAGGTTTGAAGGTATCCTGCTAGATACTGAGTTACATCCCTGTTCTCACACATCGTGTTCAGTTAATTGGAAGGAGATGCAGGCAGAATTAGAACAAAGTTTGAGCCCAGGAGTTCAATTTTATGAGTGGCAGAATAGAAGAGTCAAGAAAATTGTAAATTGGAATAATTTGATCTCTTTACCTACACAAACGTTACCCTTACTCTTAAGCCACAGAAATGTACAAATGCTTAATGTTTGAATATTGTTATAAATAAATTATCCAAAAGACTTATTCAGGGAAGAACGCAGTGAATCATCCATTCTAATGACCTCAACATTATTGATCCACCTCAGGAATGCATTGGCACCTTGCTTGCTTATGTTGAATTTATATATTACCGACAAAGAAATAAACACACACAACACAAAAATAGTTTGTCGCGAAGGTGACTGCCTGCCTCCTGAACTGGGGACTGAAAGGTGAAAGCAGAAGCAGTATGCTCTGTCCCATATTTGGGTAGACCAAATATGGTCTCACTGGAAAGAAATGCTTGCTTATGCTTAATCTGTGGTCCAGAAGAACACCCAAATCTTGGGAAGCACAAGTGCTAATCAAGGTGCACTTTTCTTGAATCTGTACATCTGATTTTTGCTACCTATGGAACTTAAAAGCCAAGGAATTAAAAGACGCTTGCTTCCGGGGAGGAAAGCTATGGCAAATCTAGACAGTATCCTAAAAAGCAGAGGCATCACCCTGCCAACAAAAGTGCGTAGAGTCAAGGCTATGATTTTCCCGGTTGCAACATATGGATGTGAAGGTTGGACCATAAGGAAGGCTGAGCGCCAAAGAATGGAGGTCTTTGAACTCTGGTGCTGGAGAAGACTCCTGCATTGAGTCCCTTGGACTCTAAGGCCATCCAACCGGTCAGTCCTGGAGGATTTTATGATTTTTTTAATGATTTTATTTAACATTTATAGGCCGCCCTTTTCCCTGAGGGGACTCAGGGCGGCTTACAATAGCAAGGGAAGGGAAGTGAAAGACAAAATACAGAAAAAAAAAATGTGAGATAACAAAAAGTACTAAAACACAACATTCACTCAGTATTCGGGAGGGGCAAGAAAATTTATCCCCAGGCCTGACGGGCTAGCCAGATCTTGAGGGCTGTGCGGAAGGCCTGGACTGTGGTCAGGGTACGGATCTCCACGGGGAGATTGTTCCATAGCGTCGGAGCAGCAACAGAGAAGGCTCTCCTCCGGGTGGTCGCCAGTCGGCACTGACTGGCGGATGGAATACGGAGGAGGCCCGCTCTATGCGATCTGATGGGACGCAGGGAGGTTATTGGCAGGAGGCGGTCTCTCAGATAGTCAGATCCACTACCATGGAGCGCTTTATGGGTGGTAAGTAAGACCTTGAATTGCACCCGGAGATCTACAGGCAGCCAGCGCAGCTCGCGGAGGATAGGTGTTATGTGGGCGAACCGAGGTGCGCCCACTATCACTCGCGCGGCCGCGTTCTGTACTAGCTGAAGTCTCCGGGTGCTCTTCAAGGGCAGCCCCATGTAGAGCACATTGCAGTATTCCAGCTTAGAGATCACAAGGGCTCGAGTGACTGTCGTGAGAGCCTCCCGATTCAGGTAGGGCCGCAACTGGCGCACCAGGCGAACCTGGGCAAATGCCCCCCTGGTCACAGCCGATAGATGGTGATCAAAACTCAGCTGTGGATCCAGGAGGACTCCCAAGTTGCGGACCCTATCTGAGGGGTATAAGTTTTGTCCCCCCAGCCTGATTGATGGTACGGTGGTCAAATTATTGGGAGGAAAACACAACAGCCACTCGGTCTTGTCTGGGTTGAGCACCAGCTTGTTTGCTCTCATCCAGTCTTTAACAGCTTCCAGACCCTGGTTCATCATGTCCACCGCTTCATTGAGGAGATCAACCCTGACTGCTCTTGAGAAGGCCAGATCCTGAAGAGGAAACTCAAAGACTTTGGCCACCTAATGAGAAGGAAGGACTCCCTGGAGAAGAGCCTCATGCTGGGAACAATGGAGGGCAAGAGAAGAAGGGGACAGCCAAGAAGGAGGTGGGTGGATGGAGTCACCAAAGCAGTCGGCGTGAGCTTAAATGGACTCCGGGGGATGGTAGGAAAGCCTGGAGGAACGTTGTCCATGGGGTTGCGAAAGGTTGGACACAACTTCGCAACTAACAACAACAACAAAGTATAGAATCCTACATTAAAAGAGAATATTTGTAGCCTAAGCTTGAACTGCGGGGATCTTGGTGCTCTCTGAACTTGGTTGTTTTCTTGCAGAAGTTTCATTACTAAATGTGATAACATCAGAAATACGTTTGAAGGGAGTGGAGTTTGATCTCTGCGTACATAGGTTGTTATATATTCAATACCCCAATCAATGAACTACAAATTCAGACAAATAATGAAGCAACAAACATTAGTCTAAACAAGGAATTATCAAGAATTCTCTCACCAATGCGGACAGGGCAAGCCACTCGTATATCAACAGAGAACAAACCTCACTCCCTGATGATGTTACCTAGTTGGGTAATGAAATGTCTGCAAGAAAACAGCCGTGCTCGGAGAGTGCTAAGGACCCCAATAAGCCCTACATTTCTTGCCACTAAACTACATTTTGTTAGAAAAGGTTCAAGCCTATCATGAACCATTTGAACCTTCAGCTTTTTTTCCTGGAGTGTTGGCAATTTTCTCCAAATTCGTGTCATCGGCAAATAGTTGAGCATCTTTCTATCTCCCCAATTTAGCCACGTTCAAATAAACAAGATACAGCTGCACGCAAAGGATTTTAGCTCTCCTGGCCCAATTGTACGTTCCAGTAAATCCCTAAGTGGACAGAAATTGACATCATCTCCATATGCCAACACATTATGGCCTTTTTCTGCAAACATGCACTTACTTACTTACTATTTATGTGCAGCTGTTTGGATGTCGTTAGTAAAAAAAAAAGCCACATATGCAATTATTTTAGTGGGATGGTCACTTCTGATTCAGTTGGGCAGAGGGGCAATGCAAATTGCCTTTTCGTGCTAAAAGGAAGGTCAGAAAAGCTTTCATTCAGCCCGTGCACAGAAGCTTCTTTTGGCTACTGGAACTGTTGGACCAAATCTCAGAACGATGCAGGGTGAAGCAACAGAATCATTTTATTTTCCAGGAAACAGGTTGCAGATGGCTTTGCCAAGCAGCGTTGAAGTGTTGTGGCCCACCAGCAGAGCTGGCGACAGACTCAGACAGTGAGGAGGTTGGGGAGGAACATGGGCCAGTCCTGGAGTCTGGGGAAGGCTCTGATGAGGGCTCTGTGTCGGAGGCAGAGAGGGAGCCAAGACCATCCGACAGTTATCAGCTGCTTTCGGAGTCGTAGGTCAGTGGGGCAGAAAAACATATAGAGCCTGTTCCTGATGTGCACATGCGCAGAGCTGCCAGGAGAAGAGAACAGCTAAGGAACAAGGGCTGACTCAGGAGTAAAGCCACAGGTGGACAGTGAATGGCCCCTCCCATGGGGAATAAAGAGGAACGAAAGGGGAGTGGAGTTTGCAGGAGACAATTAGTTCACTTAATTAGTCTGGAGATTTATTCATGACTCTCAGAGATTCATTGCCAAGTATTTTCTTGCACAGCTGTTGTGTTTGGAAGATATCAGCCTGGCAGCCCTCCATGCCTGATAAGGTCTGTGGTTGTAAATTCACCCTTGAAAGACTGTTTGCCGGGACTTTGCTCAATGTGAATGAGAGGAATTCACATGAGCTTAATAAAAAGGGGTTTTGTCGGGACAAGGAGCCTGCTTCGTGATTTTGTGAAGCCTAGGTCAGAACAGAAGGATTGTTTGGTTTAAATATTTGTAGAGGAGAAAAAGAGCCGTACATAGCTGTATTGTGTGTCAAAACCAAAAATATTAATAAATACTGCAGCATTCTCGGGGTAAGCCTCATCTGAAATATTTAAAACTAAAGCCTTAGGATTTATGGCGGCTTTTAAGTTGTAGATGTTGATTACAAATAGTCCTTGACTTATTACCATTTGTTTAGTGAGCACTTGAAGTTACAACCGCATTGAAAAAAAGGACTTGTGACTATTTTTCACATTTGTGTCTGCTGCGGCATCCCCACAGTCACATGATTAAAACTCGGACACTTGGCAACTGGCATATATTTATGATGGTTGCAGAATCCCGTGGTCCTACGATCATCTACGATCCGTGGTGGTGCAGGGGTTAGAATGCAGCATTGCAGGCTAATTGTGCCGACTGCCAGCAGTTCGATCCTGACTGACTCAAGGTTGACTC